>NC_044996.1:45119377-45419377 GCF_008728515.1 Papio anubis | reverse complement strand
TAATCCGCCCGCCTTGGCCTCCCAATGTGCTGGCATAACAGGCATGAGCGACCGCACCCAGCCAAATTATCTTTTTTTGAGTTTGTTTTGGAACTGTAAAATCTGCTGACCTTGAATCAGCTTCATTTCTATCACCTTTCCTACAGACACAGGTAACAATCTGATTAATATCTGAGGCCACTAATATCTTCAGTTTATACAAATCTGTGGTCTAAATATTAACAAGTCATGCCTAAAATGCCAAAAGCCTACAAATTACCTGTGGCTTAGCTCCATTTGTATTGCTTATGGAAGAACCCAGATGCATTTCCTTTTACACCCATGAAACCTATTACCTCAGACAACTCAATATTTATGAAGAGTAAATGTCTTCAGTCGTAATAGACAAAGCTTTACTCTGATCACGCTAAAAATACTAGAAATATTATTTCCCCTGCTATCAATTCTATCTCCAGCATTCAATAATTTTGTTCCGTAAGATGCTTCTCTGATTGTTTGTTAGCACTCAAAATACTTCTGTAAAAGGAGTCTCTATATCAATAACACAGTTGATGTTTATGAAACTCAAATTTTAGCTACTGATCATTAAGACTTTGACCCAAAATTAATGCAAGTTTGTACGTTCACTTGGATCACTTATTTCAAGCAGTAGTTGCAGCATAAAATTCAAATAAAAATAATCTGAAAGTTACTTGGAGTTCATTAGATTTTATGACTAGTATCATTTAAGATGCTTCCCTAAATTGAGCTCAAGTTTATACTTACTAATTTCCTTTTGATCTACATTTAATTAGCAATTCAGAAGATGGCTATTTTAAAAGATTTTAGCTACAATTCAAGCTTCACTAATTTAATTGGCTTAAAGCTACCAAAAACTGAGAAATGTCTTTACTAAGGATTTTAAGGCTTAAGTGAATTCTAGCTAATTTGAAAGAAAAATTGGAAGACTCTTTCAACATTTTATTTTTTGGTTTCTGAAATACAAATCAAAATACATTTTTGCTACATGTCATTTTAACAAGCTTGACATTCTTTTCAATACAGGATGACTCAAAATAGGTACTTTAAAACTTCCTTTAAAGAAAACCATACATTTTATTTCAGAGTAAACAACCCATCAAAAACAAATACATAGGTATATGGGCTATTGTTTTTCATTATTTTAGAGCACACCATTCAACTTAAAATTTGGTCCACTAAAATATGTAAATATCCCTCCTATCACAAAAATAAATTAAACCTCATGGTTGAAAAAAAACCAGAAATATTTGGCATAGGCTGAGTGAGCTTGAAAAGCAAGTTAGGATGTTTTAACTGTATGGAGGAACATTACAGAATCCACACAGAAACGTGGCAGAACAACTGGCTTGTTGCTATTGGAGCTGTTCTGTTTCAGAGAGGGATATAAGGTACGTGGGAGGGTGCTGAAGACTCACAACAGCCACAGAATTAGTTACTCAAAATTAACCAGAATTCAATATAGAAGAATGTATGACAACAGTAGAACAATCTCAACAGTTATTTGATGCCTGGAAAACAAGCTGTAAGCTTCGAACTAGTAACTCAGCAGGAACAAGAGTCAACATGTTTATAAGACTTTGAAGGTGAGAAAACGTCATCATTCGTAGATGATGTCTTGTGCACAAATACATTAGTTTGCAGAACACTGGGGACAACAACACAACATACAAAGTAAGAATAAATCCAAGCTGTTTAACCTTCCACCATTCTCTTGAGTATCAAACCCAGGCCGCCTTTGGCCACTTGCAGGGGTGTCTTTTCTTCTTTATTCTCAATGTAAATACTTGCTCCTTGGGACACCAGCAGTTTTGCTTCTTCCACTCTCTCCTCATCACAGGCTAAGTGTCTGAAATCAGGGACCACCAGAGACCAATTAATCACTACCAATTCTATGTAACGGTTAGGATTTCTTGCTAGGTAATCTAAAGTGCATATGATTAGGAAATGGTAACATTGGAAAGTTATTTAATCCGGAAAGAAACATCGGTTTGCATGGGGAGACTGTAAGTTAAAATTCTACAAAAAAAGCCTTGAAATACCAGATTGTAAATCATAATTCTGGTTCTACTTACAATAGAAGAAGGGATCTAAACACCAGCCTAAGGAACACTTTTCTTATTTTACAGAGATAAGTAATTGTTTACCTCAAACACTACATGTAATAATTCAGGGTTAGAATTTAGAAAAGTCCCAGTTCATAATCTGTTAATAGTAATTTGTGCGGCTTAAAGTTTGAAAAAGCAGTTTAAAAGATTTTATCTCATTTAATCCATGTATCTGTCTTGTAAGTTAGCAAAGTATTATTATCACCATTTTACAGTTGAAATGGTGACAGAGGTTAAAGTTCCTACCTATGCTGACATGTCTTGGCAGTAAACTGAGTGGAAGAGGGTAACAACTTTTGCCATGCACTTAAGAGTGCCAGGAGGGTATAACGAGGCACTTTACATGTTGTTTTACTTAAACCTCACAATAATCTAGTAAGGAAGGAATTATTATCCTTATATTACAGATGAGGAAATTAAGATTCAAGGAAGATTAAGTAACTTTTATAAGTTGTTTAATATAAGTATTTAATATTGTTAGTAAGTGGTAGAGTCTGAATTGGGTGAACATCATCTAGCTATTCATAAATCCTATGTTCTTCCCAGGACTCTATCTTTTCTGACTCCTAGATTTCCTCTAGGCCATCCTGCCTTTCTATTTATGGAGAAAAGAGGTAGGGCATACAGGTCTTTCTAAACAGGGTCTCTTAGAATGCAGGAAAGATTTTAAAAACTAAGAGTTAAGAAAATAATACTTTTTAAAAGTTGGTTTAAAGTCAAATTGGAAAAGGCTGAACCTCACTCTGGACTAAAAAGAAGACTCACAGAACTTCTGGTTCAAGAAAAAGTCACCATTCAACACAGAAGAAAAGTGGCCAAGTACTGTGGAAACATATCAAGGTAAAGGCCAGCTTCAGGTCATACACATAATTCAATTAGAGATGGATTTTAAGAGTTAAATGCAAAACAATAACACTAACCCTCAATCAAAACCAATGAAACGCTAAAATAACCTATAATAAAAGACAGGTGAATATTTAACTAATTTCAGGGTAAGGAAGAGCTTTCTAGTCATGAGGAAAGATGAATGGGCTTGACTCTGTAGAAATTTTAAAACTTCTCTTATGCAAAAGAAATTATGAACAAAATGAAAAGATAAATTAGGAAAAATATTTTCAACTAATGTTGCAGAACATTAATATTTTACCATGTCAAATCAAGAGCACTTAAAACGCTGTGAAAATAAATTAATTCCCCAAAAGGAAACAGAGAAAGGGACACAAAAAGGTACAATTAGATAAGAAATGTAATTAGCCATGGACATTAAAAAAAAAGTTCAAATTCATTAATAAAAATGTAAATTACACCTATGAAATACATCTATGAAATATCATTTTCACATAACAAAAGGATAATTTAGTGTTGGTGAGGGGGTAATGGGCACTCTTAAACTGCTGTTGGGAGGGTAAAATGATACAACTCCTCTGGAAGCAATTTGGCAACATATAGCAAGTCTTAAAATGTGTGTATTTGTTGACCCAGCAATTCAACTTCTAGGAGTCTATATGAAGGTAATAATCAGAAATGTGGCCAAAAGTTTTCCGTACAAAGTTAGTCAATTATTTTAGAGACAAGGTCTTGCTCCACCCAGGCTGGAGTGCAGTGGTGTGATCACATCTCACTGTAACCTGGAGCTCCTGGGTTCAAGCAATCCTCCCACCTCAATCTCCCGAGTAGCTAGTCCCACAGGTGCATGCCACCATGCCTGGCTAAGCTTTTAATTTTTTCTAGATACAGGGGGTCTTGCTGTGTTGCCCAGGCTAGTCTTGAACTCCTGGCCTCAAGTGATCCTCCCGCCTTGGCTTTACAAAGTGCTGGGATTACAGACATGAGCCATCATGCCTGGCTCAATGTACCATTATTTATAATAGTGAAAAACTCAAAAAAGTTTAAATATACAGTAATAGAGGAATGATTAAATTATGGCACATCTATACAGCAGAATTGTACATAACCATTTAAAAAGTTTTAAACATATTTAATGACATTGGAAAATGTTTATAATATACTATTGAGGTGAAAAGAACAAGAGCTAAAACTACATACACAGTATGACCCCAATTTTGCTAAAAAATATGTATGTGTAAAATATACACATCTGAATATAAGAGACCAGGAGGAAATACACAAGAATGTGATCAGTAGTTATTTCTGAGTGGCAAGATAATAGGTAATTTTTATCTTTACATTTTGTGCAATTTAACATTTTTGCCATTAACACGTATTGCGTCTATAAGCAGAATAAAAAAAGAAATGATGTATAAGAATTATTGCAAGAGGGCTAACGTCAGGTAGAATACAAATGACTGCTACTTGTCACTTACAGAGGAGTGTTACCCTCAGTGTCTTGGATGTTTGTGGATGCTTTGTAGTACAGAAGGATATGAATCATCTTCAAGTTACCCTTGGCTGCTGCCCGGTGCATTGCTGTAGCCTCATAATGGTCCTTAGCATCTGGATTAGCCCCGCCTTCTAGTAACATGACAGCGATCTGGAAAGATGGAGTAGAAAGAAGAAAACAATGCAGAGATCTATCTGTGTTTGTATACACTTTTAGAACTCAACAAAAGTAGCCTAGGGATGGAACCATACCTCATGCCTGTTTTTGGAAGCTGCATAATGTAGGGGAGTACAGCCATTTTGATTGACAGCATTCACTTGAGCACCTTTTCCCAGAAGGGCTTTTACAATCTCATCCCGGCCAGCAGAAGCCGCAATATGAAGAGGAGACCAACCTGCCTATAAAAGAAGTAGGCAGTAGAAACACCAGGGGAAAAAGGCACAAGGATTAGTGCTAACATTTAGGCAGGGTTAACAAGGAGCTTTACAAAGGTAAAAAAATATTTGCTTACAAAAAAGGTTCCATTCTTACTCTTCACAAATCTAATCCTAATATAACCATACCATTAGAATAAATCTCTTTATGTAACAAAAAAGTTATCTAGGTCCTCATTATTCAGGCCATATTCACCAAAAAACAAAAAAATCCAACATAATAGAAAGAGTTTATGGTCTTTTAGGGTTCACCATAAGAAGCCCTGATCTGTACGTTTATTTTTGTTGTTTTTATTTTTAGAGACAAGGTCTGTCTGTCACCCAGGATAGAGTACAATGGCTCACTGCAGCCTCAAACTACCGGGCTCCAGCAATCCTCCCACCTCAGCCTCTCCTGTATGTTTACCTTAAATCACAGAGTATGAGTGGCAAACATAACGCTGTAAAATAATGCAACCATGAGTCTCATGCTTGATCACAAGGGCCATGCTATAACTTTCCAGTTGCAAAGGTTACAATTTTCTTTATGAGCTTAATGCACAGGCTTCAGTAAACACCAGTCTGGAGTATAAAGATAACTGGGAATTTATCAACTCAACTTTATCAAAGTACTCACATCGTCTTTATCATTCACTGGCACTCCAAGTTGCAACAAAAATTCAACAATTTCTGTATGTCCAGCTGAGCATGCCCAGTGCAATGCAGTTCTCCTGTCCTACAGAGAAGCAGTAATAGAAACATTCTTGAAGAGAAACAGAAGGGAAAAGAGCAAGAAAAAAAAATACTGGTGCTGGCAAATCTATAGTTTGAAAATACGAAATGCAGAGCACTGGATCCTCAGGTAGGTAACCTTAAACTATATTACTTACTGGTATAAGATAGATGAAAGTTTAAGTAACATGGGGAGAATGACATTGATGAACATATGTAATTCTGGGCAGAATACGACAAGGAAAGTAGTAGAGCAAGAAACTGATTTCAATGCTTTGACAGAAATACATCTTTGGTTGTTTTACTATTACATTATTTATGTACTTTTACGTCAGACACTGTGCTGGGAATTTTACATGCATCGTATCATGTAATTCCTATCATTCTACACAGTGCTTATTATCTCCATTTTTCAGATGAGGAAACTAAAACTCCTCAGGTAAGCATCTTGTGGACGGTCATACGGATACTAAATAGTGAAGCTGGAACACAACTGTCAGTGAAGTTCTGACTCTGAAATCTCTACTACCACACTGACCTCAAGTTAGATGTTGTAGAAGGAACACATGAATCTAATGGGGAAAGAAATGTTTATTAAACTAGTTGAAATTATCTATAACTTAAAACCATAAATAAATTAGAAATATAATTTAGAAAACACAACACACAGAGAACAAGAAAATTACTTTTTATAAAAAATAATAAGCTATGGCCGGGTGCGGTGGTTCATGCCTGTAATCCCAGCACTTTGGGAGGGTGAGGTGGGCAGATCACCTGAGGTCAGGAGTTCCAGACCAGCCTGGCAACATGGTGAAACTCCATCTCTACTAAAAACACAAAAGTTAGTCAGGCGTGGTGGCAGGCACCTGTAATCCCAGCTACTTGGGAGACTGAGGCAGGGGAATCGCTTGAACCCAGGAGGCAGAGGTTGCAGTGAGCCGACACCACACCACTGCACTCCAGCCTGGGCAACAAGAGCGAAACTGTCTCAAAAAAATAAATAAATAAATACATAAAAATAAAAATAAAAATAAGCTATAGTAGTCATTATTTGTCAAAGGGAATCCCTATTTGCAGTGACTGCTATATTTCTTAGCCCCACAGAATAGAAAATGGTATTTTAAACTCTATTACAAAAAATTTCAAACACACAAAAATAGAGGGAATAGAATAGAAACCCACATGCCTACTGCTTAGAATTAACAACAAACACCTTGCCCTATTTGCTTTATCTAGTTTTTTCCTTGCTGAGTTTTCCAAAAACAAATCCTAAATACCATGATTTTTCACCCTTGTCTTTCAGTATGTAAAAAATAAAGGTATTTCTTATATAACTATGAGACCATTATTACACTTACTAAAATTAACACTAACTCCTTTAGAATGTCTAACATCCGGTCTGTATTCAGATTTCCCCAGCTGTCTCCCAAATGTCTTTTTGCAGTTGGTTTGTTTAAATCAGGAACCAAACAAGATCCATAAACCGCATTTCTTCGTGTTTTTTACGTCTCTTGATACAGTTCCCTTCCCTTTTTAAGTCATTGACTTGAAGAATGGTTAAATTTCTAATGGAGTGTTATTAAATCTTAATATAAATTATTACATTTAAATTTAAATCCTTAAATATCACCAGACCATAATGAAGTAAACTAGGTAAAGGTAAGGCCATTTTCAGGTTGAGTAATAAAGGAAAGTTCCAGAAAAGAGACAACAGTCTCTTGATTTCTAATTTTCTCCCGAAAGACACGAAATGGAGATTTGTAAGTATAGGACAGTTTCACTAGTGCTTAGCACACTGCCTGCGAAACCCAAGGCCATCTATAAATATTTGTGGGCTTACTGAGGGCACCATGAATCCCAGAAACTGAGGAAGAAAGCACGAGGGTCCTGTGAGCAGGAGGGCAGAAGGAAACACTTCTCAACTTCTGTCTGCCTCTGCTTAGAATGTCCACTCATTCCCCCATGGAAATCTCACTCATGCTTCAAAGTCTAACCTTCCCTTCTTTGCAAAAACTTTTCTAATTAGTGACAGCCATATTCAGCATCAGATTTTCCTATTAACGTGTTCTGAAAGCACCATGTAAACTTCTCTGCGGAGTATTTACCACAATCTGTAATCGGACATGTTTTTGTGTTTATTTTACTGTCTGCATCTTCCACTCCACCGTATCCCCAGCTCCTAGCAAACTGCCTGGCACGGAAGGGGAGTTCAATTACACATGTGTTACTGAATACAGTTACTAGTAAAGGTAAATAAATCCATATAAAGAGCCTTCCTTTTCACTGATTGGCAATTTCTGATAAATGCTGTAGACGTTCTAGAACTATCCAAAAATCAGGGAGTGGAGCTCCGGACCAACGGGAAAATATCTGAGGTCTGCGGGGCTAGCCTCCGCAGGCCTATCGCGAGTCCTGAGGTGACCCCGGGGGACTGCTTGGGGCGGCGGGGGCGGGGTTCTGCTCCTCTCAGAAACCGGGCCTCCGCTAGGGCCGGGCCCCGAAAGCCACGTAGGGCTTCGCCGACGTCCCCAGCTGCGAAGACACCTAGCGTTGCTTTACCTGGTCAGTTCTAGTAGCCAGGGATTTATCGGCCAGAATACTCTCCTTCAACTCTTCCAGCTTCCCGCTGTAGGCCAGGTTGCAGACCATTAGGTTAGACACACACCCCTCCATTTCGCTATCCCAGCAACTACTTGACGCGCGAGCAACGCCCGCCTCACTTCGCCGGCTCCGGCTGCCAGTCAAAACAGCCGTTAGAGCTCCACCAATCACCGGCCTTCCTCGTTCCCTTTTCCTTTACCATCGCACGGCGCCTCTGGGAGTTGCAGTTTGAGAGCAGTTCCGGGCAGGGAGGCGCCTTTGGGGCCCTCACAGACTTGGCCTCTAGCAGTACGGAACTACAAGTCCCAGGGTTCCTAGCGACCGCCCGTAGTCAAGTTGCCGGTGGAATTGGCCCAGGATGACAGCTGGAGAATGGAGTCAGGTATGGGGAGCGGCTTTGAGTGGAACCGTGTGAAAGAGCCGGGGTGGTTAGTCGCTGGCGGGTCGTTGAGTCGGCCATATGAAATGGGTTCGGGGGCAGGGCAAGAGAGTTATGGGAGCCTAAAGGTCCTGTCCCTCGGGGTTCCTGACCTGCAGTGGCAGGCGGAAGGGACAAGGGTTGGAGCTGAGTACTACCTCCTGAGCTCGAACCGGTGACGGTGGCTACCCTCCCCCTCCCTGCCACCGCCCAGGGAGTGGAAAGAAGTGGGAGTTAATTACTCCGACATCTCGGCGGTGTGGCGTCTGGACAGGGTTCTGCCACAGCAGTGATAGCGTATGGCACCGTACTGAGGTGATGTGCCAGGGTGATGCCAAAGGCAGGGTGTGATGCCACGGGAGCCACTTGATATCTAAGAGACTTCGGTGAGTCCATAGCCTGGTGACATCACAACTTGATGAGGGTCATCTTAAGGATACCGGGCTGTGGTGTTGGCACTTTAATATCACGATATTAACTATGTTGTCAAGGCTTTGCTGCAACTATTAAGCTAATAGTGTTTCTTTTTATAGAAATCCCAAATAGTGCCATAGCAGAAGCAATGCAAGACTGATCCTTTATAGGGCATATCCAGAGGACATTATGCCACAACTAGGTAATGATAAGAATACATTCAAGAAAGAGATTGATTATGTTTATGTTTATCCTGTTATAGTGTAGAATAGCAGTTGGGAAACTTTCTGTAAAGAGCCAGATAGTAAATATTCTAGGCTTTGTAGGTCAAAAGGCAAAATCAAGAATATTTTGTTGGTACTTTTATGACGAGAGAAAACAAATTTCAACAAATTTTTATTGATGTAATTCAAAATATAATAGTAATTGAATACTTTTTTTTGTAATACAGGAGGACTACCAATGAGAAGAATATAATTCTTTTTAGGGGATAATATTTTGCTTAATTGGAGCTCAGAATTAGTGTTCCGTACTGTCAAAATTGATTTTAAATGTTCATCTGTTAATGCTGATCTGTTATGAGATTTTTACCTATTTAATCTTTGAAAATGTCATTTTACACATATAGGTACTGTCAAATACTGATATCAATTCATAAACATACACTTTTTTATTTTTATTTAAATTATTTTTTTCAAAAATTTCAGAATAGTTTTAGATTTATAGAAAAGTTGCAAGGTTAGTAGAGTTCCTGTATACCACTCACTCAAAATGAGGTACATTTTACATATCATAAAATTCACTGATTTCAAGTGCATAATTAAATGATTTTTGGTAACTTTACTGAAGTGGGGCAACCATCACCATAAATCAGTTTTAGAACTTTTTGATCTCTCCAGTAAGATTCCCTCATGTCTATTTACAGTTAATCAATCCTCTGTTCCATTCCCAGCCCCAGACAACCACTAATCTACTTTTTTGTTTCTATAAATTTGCCTATTCTGGACATTTTATATAAATGAAATCATACAATATGCAGTCTTTGTGTCTGATTTTTTTTCACTTAGCATAATATTTTTGAGATTCATCCATATCGTAGTATGTATCAGTACTTCCTTACTTTTTTATTGCCAAATAGTATTCCATTTTATGGATATAGCACATTTTTGTCTATCTACTCACTATTAGATAGGTACATCAGTTTCCAAGTTTTGGCTACTATGACTAGTGCTGCTAAGAAGATATAGTGTGTAAGTCTTTGTGTGAACATATTTTTTTAATTTCTCTTTGATAGATACTTAAGGGTGGAGTTACTGGATCACAGGGAAAATATATGTTAACTTCTTAAGAAGCTGCACAACTGTTTTCCAAAATAGCAGCAACATTTTGCACTTCCATTAGCAATGTATGAGAGTTCCTGTTTCTCCACATCCTTGCCACCATTTGTTATTTACTGTGTTTTTTATTATAGCCATTCTAAGTGAGTGTGAAATGGTGTCTCATTGTGGTTTTAATTTATAAACTTATAAATTATAATTTATAATATGGTGAGCATATTTTTATGTGCTTCTTAGCCATTCATATATCTTCTTCAGTGAAGTGTCTGTTATATCTTTTGTCCATTTTTAAATCGAGTTGTCTTTTTGGTGTTGAGTTGTAATGATGGTTTCTATATTCTAGATCAAGTCCCTGAGAGATATATGATATGCACATATATTCTCCCAGTCTGCTGCTTGCCTTTTTCTTTTCTTGATGGTGTCTTTTGAAGTGAAAACGTTTTGAATTTGGGTGACATCCAATTTATTATTTTTTTTCTTTCATGGACCATTTTTTTGGTGTTGTACTTAAGAAGTTTTTGCCTAATTGCAAGGTCTCAGTGATTTTCTCCAATGTTTTCTTCTAAAAGCTTTATTACTTCATCTCTTACATTTAAGTCTATGATTCATTTTGAGTTCATTTTTTCTCTGTGATATGAGGTGAGAATCTAAGTTCTTTATTTTGCATGTGGATATAGAAATTGTCCTAGCACCATTTGTTGAATCTCTTATCATTAACATCTTACATTGCTGTGCTATATATGTTACAACTAATAAGCCCACATTGGTATATTGCTATTAACTATACTCCATGCTTTTTTGTTTTTTTCAGGTTTCACTAGTTTATCTCTAGAGATTCTGTCCCATCCAGGATACCACATTACATTTAGTCATTGTATCTCCTTAGCCTCTTCTGACTTGTGACACTTTCTCAGACTTATTTTGTTTTGGTGACCTTGATAGTTTTAAGGAGTGCTGGTCAGTCATTTTGTGGAAAAACCCTCAATTTTATGCTTAGACTGGCATTATGTGTTTGGAAGGAAGTCCGCAAAGGTCAAGTACTACATTCTCATCATACATTATCAATGTTACACAAACATATGATTTTAATTGAGCATATTCATTGCTTGGAATAGAATTCTGTTGTTCTCTTAATAGTGCCTTTTAGCATTATATGGCAGGTTAATCACTTCCAATTGAAAGTTTGGTGAAAGCTGCTCAATTACACAGTTAAATGGATTTTGGAATATGGAATATCCTTTGCACTTGCTTCAAGGTCCAAAAACTACTGCTGGAACTGTAGTCTGAATTCAGAAAATATATATGCTGCAAATTTGTATGGAAATAGAGATCTTGCTTCTTGTTTTAACTTTTATTTCATTTTATTTTGAGACGGAGTCTCGCCCTGTCACCCAGGCTGGAATGCAGTGGCACAATCTTGGCACACTGCAATCTTCGCCTCCTGGTCTTAAGCAATTCTCCTGCCTCAGCCTCCTGAGGCGCATGCTACCACACCTGGCTAATTTTTGTATTTTTAATAGAGACAGCGTTTCGCCATATTGGCCAGGCTGGTCTCCAACTCCTGACCTTAGGTGATCCTCCCAAAGTGCTGGGATTACAGGCATGAGCCACTGTGCCGGGCCTATTTTATTTTTTATTGAGACAGGGTCTTCTTCTGTTGCCCAGACTGGAGTGCAGTGGCACGATCATGGCTCACTGCAGCCTCCACCTCCCTAGCTCAAGTAATCCTGTCACCTCAGCCTCTGGAGCAGCTGGGACTACAGGCATGCACCAACACACTCAGTCAATTTATGATTTTTTGTAGTTACAGGGTCTCACTATGTTGCCCAGGCTGATCTCAAACTTCTGGGCTCAAGTGATCCTCCCACCTAGGTCTCCCAAAATGCTGGGATTACAGGTGTGAGCCACCATGTCCAGCTGAGATTTCATTTATTTCTTCTGGGTACTTAACTAGGAGTGGAATTGCTGGGTCATATCGTAACTCTGTTTAACTTTTTGAGAAACTTTCAGACTCTTTACAAAAGTGGCTGTACCATTTTACCTTCCATCAGCAAGCAATGTTCGAGGGTTCAGATTTCAGATTTATCCACATTTTTTTTCTTATTTTCTTTTTATTTTTTGGAGACAGAGTCTCACTCTATCACCCAGGCTGGAGTGCAGTGGCAGGATCTCAGCCCACTGCAACCTCTGTCTCCTGGATTCTAGTGATTCTTGTGCCTCAGCTTCCCGAGTAGCTGGGATTACAGGCATGTACCTCCACGCTGGCTAATTTTTGTATTTTCATTAGAGACAGGGTTTTGCCATGTTGGCCAGGCTGGTCTGGAACTCCTGTCCTCAAGAGATCTGCCCACCTTGGCCTTCCAAAATGCTGGGATTATAGGCGTGAGCCACCACATCCAGCCAAATTTCTCCATATCTTTACCGATACTTATTAATATCTATCTTTTTGATTATAGGCATTCTAGTGGATATAAAGTGGTGATCTATAAAGTGGTGATCTATAAACACCCATTCCAGCCTGAGTGACAGAGCGAGACTCCATCTCAAAATAAAATGAAATAAAAGTTAAAACAAGAAGCAAGATCTCTATTTCTATACAAATTTGTAGCATATATATTTTCTGAATTCAGACTACAGTTCCAGCAGTAATTTTTGGACCTTGAAGCAAGTGCAAAGGATATTCCATATTGACTTGTGACAGCATGAGAAGTGGATAAAGCATTTTGACATTACTTGTGATTCAAACAATATTGTCAAAATGACTTTACTACAGTTTTTTTCATATATAAGCATTGTTTTGCCTTGTAATTTTAGGTTGAATTAATTAATAAACATTATCAAGCCTGCATCAAAAGTTAATTTCCAAAGCCATTCAGCGTTCTCTAACAGTGTTTGAAGGTGGTTCTTCCAACCATTTAAAATTGTGAGAATCATTCATACCTTGCTTGCCACACAAAAACATGAGATGGGCTGAATTTAGCCTGCCAGTCATAGTTGGTGTAGAGCAGAAGTGCCCTGCATATTCAATAAATACATCTCTAGTTGATTATGGAGGTACAGTATCCCTGTGTTGTAGTATTCACAAAGTATTGGGTATAGTGACATTTCACCATAAAAATGCATCAAGTACTTGGATCTGATTGGTAGAAAAGCTGGAAAAACAATTCCAAGTGCCTTTCCTACTGAGTGACTTGTTTGGGTAATCTTCTTTTATAAACAGTATATTTTGCTTTTATTTTATTTGATGTGACATGGTAATTAACTTTCAATTCTGAGTCCTTTAAGGCCAATGGGAAGTTATCCTTTGACTTTTTGAAAGCTGCAAGATAAATAGGTCTTAGAGGAGAAGGTCTCTTCTCTTTTGTGGCTGGCCCCAAGTTATGGAGGAATGATGTGGTTGCTGTTTATGTCCATTAAGAGACAAATGGGGCCCTGTTAGGGTCTGGCTCCCTTGCTGCTCTTATGATTGAACGTTTTCTATTGCCCTTTCCACTGATCACCTGGATTCTAGATATTAAAAAAAAACTAAGTTCATCTTCTAGACTTGAAGAATAATGCCAATAATAACTAGCATTTATAGATCACATTGTCAGTTACTGAGCTTATCTTATGCAATCCTCACATCAGCTCTGTGAGGAAGGTACAGCTCCTACCTTTTTTAAAATGAGAAAACAGGCACAGAGGAGTGAAGTTACATGCCCAAGGTTACACAGTTTAGTTGGAGCTATGGTAGAAATCCACGCGATTCTACTCCAAAGTCCTACCACTTAACCACTGCAACATGCTGCTAACTATTGCTGAAAACTGAATTATGTGTAAATGGAAATCCTAAATAATGCAATACCAAATGCTGTCAGAGTTCTTTGGGCTATAACTCTACCTGTGATTTTGGTGAAATGACAAGATTGTAATGCTCTAGAGCAGCTCTGCCCAACAGAACTTTCTGTGATGATGGTAAACTTCTATATCTACGCTGTTCTAGTATGGTAACCATAACCACATGTTGCTCTTAAAGACTTGCAATGTATCTGGGAACTGAATTTTTAATGTCATTTAATTGTAATTGTTTTACATGTAAATAGTTTTGTGTGACTCATTATTAATCATCTTGGACAGTGCAGAGAGAGATCATTTCCCCCTACTTGTTCCTTTTTAATTACACTAAATATTTTACCCAATGCAAATATTCTTTCCATAGCACAACAGGAAATGAATATATTCTATACCGAAAAACAACTTGAGGGTATACGCAAATCAATTAACTGCATGACAGTTGCAGTAACAGGTTCTGGGTTATCCACCATGAAACTTCTCCATTCCCAGCACTTACTAAATAAACTTCCATAACTGGCTCAAAAACCCTTTGCAATTGATTTTTCACTGCTTACAAGTGTAATTTATGTGGCTTATTGCACTTTACAGTTTCTAGTTGCTTGGTTTAAGATGAGACATTTTAATCTGTGGCTCTAATTTTTTTTTTCATACTTTAAGTTCTAGGGTACATGTGCACAACGTGCAGGTTTATTACATAGGTATACATGTGCCATGTGGGTTTGCTGCACCCATCAACTCGTTATTTACATTAAGTATTTTTCCTAATGCTATCCCTCCCTCAGGCCCTCGCCCCCCGACAGGCCCTGGTGTGTGCTGTGGCTCTAATTTTTTTAATCCCATGTTTTGATCCCACGTGTTAAATGTCCTTAGTGTTATATATCACTGGGCTATACAAACCTTCCCCATTTAAAAGCGATCCCTTCACGAAACTGGCAAACTGTTACAGTCTATTATAATAAAGCACTTTATATTTACTACCTGAGTTTTAGCTTCCACACTCTTGTTTTAAGTTATTTGCTTTATAAGTGGTTTCTTTTTTAAAAAAAGGTTTTATTATGAATAAAAGACTAGCAATAATTTGCAAAGATAGTACAGAAAGGCCTCATGTAATCTTCATCTGGGTTACTTCAATCATTACATTTTACATAATTATAATACAATATCAAAACCAGGAAATTGATATTGGAATGATATGTGTCTATAATTCTATGTTATTTTATGATGTGTAGATTTGTTTAACCATCATCGCAATCAAGAAATATTCCATCTCTCCTGTGCTACCTCTTTATAGTCACACCCACCCCCCACCATTGATAACCCCTGACAAATACTAATTTGTTCTCCTTTTCTATAACTGTCATTTTAATCATTTTATATACAATTAAAATGATTTAATTTTTATAATCACAAAGTATGTGACCTTTTTCATTATTTTTCACTCAGCATAATACATTTGAGACTCATTCAAATTGGTATCAATAGTTCATTCCCTCTTATTGCTGAGAAATATTACGCGACATGGAGGTACCACAGTTTGTTTAACCATTCATCTATTGAGGGACATTTTAAAATGTCCAGTTTTGGGCTATTACAAAGAAAACTCTGATTAATGTTGAGTACAGTGTTTTGTGTAGATGGAAATTTTCATCTGTCTGAGATAAATGCCCAGGAGAGCAATTACAAGGTGGGATGGTAAATATATGTTTAACTTTAAAAGAATCTGACAAACTATTTTTCCTAAGTGACTGTACCATTTTGCATTCTCACCAGCAATGGTATGAGAGATCCAGTGTCTCCACATCCTTTCCAGCATTTGGTATTCTCACTATTTTTTTTTTTTTAAAGTTTTAGCTATTGTGATAGGTAGGTAGTGATATATTACTGATTTTATTTGCGTTTACCTAATGGCTAATAAAGTTCAACTTCTTGTCATGTGTTTATTTGTCATCCCCATATCTTCTTCATTTAAATATCTCTTTATATCTTTGGCCCATTTTCTAATTGTATTGTATTGTTTGTTTTACTGTTGAGTTTTCAGAGTGCTTTATGTATTCTAGATACCAGTTCTTTGTCAGATATGTAGCTTGCAAATATTCTCTTCCAGTCTGTGGCTTGTCTTTTCATCTTAATAGGATTTTTCACAGAGAAAGAGCTTTTAATTTTGATGACATTCAACTTACTGATTTTTTCCCTATTATAGATTGTGCTTTTGTTGTTACATCTAAGAACTCTTCACCAAGTCCTAGGTCTCAGATATTTTCTCCTAGATTTTCTTCTAAAAATGTTATAGTTTTACATTTTACATTCAAGTCCATGATCCATTTTAAGTTAATATTTGGCATAAAATATGAAGTTTAGGTCAAGGTTAATTTTTTTGGATTATTGATATCCAGTTGCTTCAGCTCCATTGAATTGCCTTTGCACTGTTGTAAAATATAAGTATGCCGTGCTTGTGTATATCTATTTCTGAGTTTTCTAATCTGATTCATTGATCTACGTATGTGTCCCTCTGTCATACCACACAGTGTTGAATACTGTAACTCTATAATAAATCTTAAAATTTGATAGAGTGATTCCTCCTAGTTTATTGTTTTCAATATTGCCTGTTCCTTTAACTTGCCCTATAAATTTTAGAATAAGCTTGCCTATATCTGAAAAAAGTTTGGTGAGATATTGATAGGAATTGTATTAGACCTGTGTATCAGTTTGGGGAAAACTGATGTCTTTACTATGCTGAGTCTTCCAATCCATGAGCACCATATGTCTCTCCCTTTATTTAGATCTTCTTTTATTTATTTTATCAGCACTGTTCAATTTTCAGCATAGAAATCTTGTATGTTTTGTTAGAATCATAAGTAACCATTTCATTTTTGGAGTGACTATTAATGGTATTTTATTTTGAATATTGGTTTCCATGTATTCATTGCTAGTATATAGAAATATAAATGATTTTTTGTATGATAGTCTTGCATATTGAAACCTTGCTGAATTCACTGATTAGTTCTAGGGTGTTAAAAGGTATTTTTCTAATTTTTTTTCTTTTGTTTTGGTTGGTTTTTTAGGACTTTGTATGTAAACCCTCTTGTCATCTGCAGGGAGGGACAGTGATATTTCTTCCTTTCCACTCTGTGTTTTCTGTTGAATAGCAGTGGTGAGAGCTGAATTCTTGCCTTGTTCCCAGTCTTAGGGAAGAAGAGGTCAGTCTTTCAGCGTCAACTATAATGTAGGTTTTTTTTGTAGACATCTTTTTTGAAATTTAGATAGTTCCCCCTTGATTTCTAGTTTTCTGGGGTTTTTATCATGAATAACTATTGAATTTTGCCAAATACTTTTTGCATCAATTGATATGATCTTGTGATTTTTCTTCTTCAGTTTGTTAATGCAGTGGATTACACTAATTTATTTCCAAATGTTGAGCTAGCCTTGCATCCTAGGATAAAACACATTTGGATGTGGTGTATAATTTTTTTATATGTTGCTGAATTATATTTGCTAATATTTGCTGGGGATTTTTGCTTCTATTCATGAATGACATTGGTTTGCAATTTAATTTTTTTTGGTACTGTCTTTGTCTGATTTTGGTATCAGTGCAATATTGGCCTTATAATAAGAGTTGGGAAGTAGTCTCTCCTCTTCTATTTTCTAGAAGACATTGTGTAATATGAATGTTAATTCTTCTTTAAGTATTTGGTAGAATGCTGCAGTGAAATCATTCAGGCCCAGATGGTTTCAATGAAGAATTTTTTTTTGGAGTTTTAAAATTATATATTCAATTTTCTTAATAGTTACCAAGCTATTCAGATTATCTAATTTTTATTGAGTGAGTTGTGGTGGTTTGTGCTTTTCAAGGAATTTATCCAGCTCATCAAAATTATCAACTTTATACATGCATAATTGTTTGTAGTAATCCCTTTTGCTGTCTGCAAGGTCTATAATAATATCTCCTGTTTCATTCCTGATATTAATGATTTGTGTCCTATCTTTTTTATTTGTCAGTTTTGCTTGAGGTTTGTGGATTTTATGAGGCTTTTCAGAGAACTACCTCTTTGTTTCATTGATGTTCTCTATTGATTTTGAGTTTTCAATTTCATTGACTTCTGCTCTTTATCTCCTTACTTCTGCTTGCTTTCATTTTAATTTGCTCTTACATTTCTAGTTCATTAGGGTGGGAAATTAGATTATTAATTTCAGACATTTCTTCTTCCCTAAGTTAAGCATTTAGTGCAATGAATTTCCATCTCAGCACTGCTTTAGCTACATGTCACGTATTTTTTTTAATCACAGTAAAAAACCATAGCATGAGATTTAGTTCTTAACAAACTTTTAAGTGTACAGTACAATATTGTGAACTATAAGCACAATGTTGTACAGCAGATCTCTAGACATTTTTCATCTTGAATGACTGAAACTCTATGCTTATTGAACAGCAACTCCCCATTTCCCACCCTCCACCAACCCCCTGGCAACCACTATTTTACTTTCTGTTTCCATGAGCATAACTAGTTTAGATAACTTATATAAGTGGAATCATGCAGTATTTACCCTTCTGTGTCTGACTTATTTCATTTAACATAATGTCTTCAAGGTTCATCCATACTGTAACATATGACAGGATTTCTTCCTTTTTATGGCTGAATAAGATTCCATTATATGTATATACCACAGTTTCTTCATTTATCTGTGGATGGACATTAGGTTGTTTCCACCTCTTGTCTATTGTGAATAATACTGCAATGAACATAGGAGTACAAATATCTCTTCAAGATCCTGATTTCAATTCTTTTGCATACATCTGTAGAAGTGGGATTGTTAGATCATATGGGAAATTTTAATTTTTTAAGGAACCTCCATACTTTTTTCCGTATCAACTGCACCATTCTGCACCCTCACCAGCAGTGTGCAAGGTTCCAATTTCTTCACATTCTTGCTAGCACTATTTTTTTTTTATAATGGCCATCCTAACAGTTATGAAGTGATACTTCATTGTGGTTTTGGTTTGCATTTCCCTGACAATTAGTGATGTTGAGCATCTTTTCATATATCTGTTGGTCATTTGTATGTCTTATTTGGATAAATGTCTATTCAAGTCCTTCGCTCATATTTTAATTGAATTATTTGGTGAGATTTTTTGTTATTGAGCTAAATAATTTAGATATTGAACCCTATCAGATGGTTTGCAAATATTTTCTCACATTCTGTAGGTTGCCTTTCATTCTGTTGTTTCCTTTGCTATACTGAAGCTTTTTAGTTTGAGGTAGTACCACTTGTCTGTTTTTACTTTTATTGCCTGTACTTTTGGTGTCATATGCAAAAGATCATTGCCA
The DNA here is from genome assembly GCF_008728515.1 of Papio anubis. NCBI lineage: Eukaryota > Metazoa > Chordata > Mammalia > Primates > Cercopithecidae > Papio > Papio anubis. The sequence continues at coordinate 45,399,837 of NC_044996.1, read as the reverse complement.
AGACCAATGCCATGATGCTTTCCCCCTATGTTTTCTTCTAGGACTTTTACAGTTGCAGGTCTTATGTTCAAGTCTTTAATACATTTTGAGTTGATTTTATATATAGTGTGAAATAAGCATCCAATTTAATTCTTTTGCATGTGGGTATAAAGTTTTACTAGACCATTTTTTTTTCTTGTTGGGGGGTTGGGCTAGATCTTTGCCCCCCTTTTTTTTCAAAAACTTTTAAGTTCCTGGTTATATGTGGAGGATGTGCAGGTTTGTTGCATAGGTAAATGTGTGTCATGGTGATTTGCTGTACAGATCAACCCATCACCTAGGTATTAAGTCCATCATCCATTAGTTATTCTTCCTGATGCTCTCCCTCCTCCTCCCCCTACTCCCCTGACAGGCCCCAGTGTGTGTTGTTCCCCCCTACCCATGTGTTCATGTGTTCTTTTTTTTTTTTTTGAGACGGAGTCTCGCTCTGCCGCCCATGCTGGAGTGCAGTGGCCGGATCTCAGCTCACTGCAAGCTCCGCCTCCCGGGTTCACGCCATTCTCCTGCCTCAGCCTCCCGAGTAGCTGGGACTACAGGCGCCCGCCACCTCGCCCGGCTAGTTTTTTGTATTTTTTTTTTTTTAGTAGAGACGGGGTTTCACCATGTTAGCCAGGATGGTCTCGATCTCCTGACCTCGTGATCCGCCCGTCTCGGCCTCCCAAAGTGCTGGGATTACAGGCTTGAGCCACCGCGCCCGGCCGTGTTCATGTGTTCTTATTGTTCAGCTCCCACTTATAAGTGAGAAGATGTGGTGTTAGGTTTTCTGTTCCTGTGTTAGTTTGTTGAGGATAATGGCTTCCAGCTCTGTCCATGTCCCTGCAAAGGACATGATCTCTTTCCTTTTTATGGCGGCACAGTATTGCATGGTGTAGATGTACCACATTTTCTTTTTCCAGTGTATCATTGGTAGGCATTTGGGTTGATTCCATGTCTTTGCTATTGTAAATAGTGCTGAAATGGACATATGTGTACTAGCACCATTTGTAGAAGAGACCACCCTTTTCCCCATTGTGCATTTTTGGAACCATCGTTGGAGATTAGATGACTATATATGTATGGATTTATGATCAAGGTCTCTGTTTTATTCCATTAGTCTATATGTCTGTCTTTATGACAGCACCATACTGTTTAATCCACTTATATTTATAGTAATTATCGATAGGGAAGGACTTCCTGTTTCAATTTTGTTCGTTGTTTTCTGTCTTGTAGATTTTTTGTCCCTCCTTTTCTTTCTTTCTCTCTTCCTTTGGGTTTCATTGATTTTTTGATAGGGACATGCTTTGATTCTTTTCACACATTCTTTTGTGTATCATTTAAAGGAATTTTCTTTGACGTTACCATGGAACTTACAGAAAACATCTTATGATTATAACAACCTATTTTAAGCTGAAACAAACTTAAACTCCAATTACATATAATACTTTACTCTTTTATATTATCCACCCCACACTTTATGTTATCGATGTCACCAATTGCATTTTTATATTGTGTATCTATTAACATGTTTGTGTAGTTATAGGTATTTTTATACTTTTTTTTTTTTTTTGAGACAGAGTTTCTCTCTTGTTGCACAGGCTGGAGTGCAATGGCGCGATCTTGGCTCACTGCAACCTCTGCCTCCTGGGTTCAAGAAATTCTCCTGCCTCAACCGCCCAAGTAGCTGGGATTATAGGTGCCCACCACCATGCCTGGCTAATTTCTGTATTTTTAGTAGAGATGGGGTTTCACCATGTTGGCTAGGCTGGTCTCGAACTCCTGACCTCAGGGGATCTGCCCACCTTTGCCTCCCAAAGTGCTGGGATTACAGGCATGAGCTGCCGCACCCAGCCAATTTTTATACTTCTATTTTTTAACTTCTATACTAAAATTAAAAGTGATTTACCCACCACTATTACAGTGTTACAGTATTCTATATTTTTCTACATATTTACCTTTACCAGTAAGATTTATGCTTTCATATGACTGTTGAGCATCTTATTATTTCAACTCAAAGGTCTCTCTTTAGCATTTCTTGTAAGGCAGTTCTAGTGGTGAAGAAATTCTTCAGCTTTTGTTTATCTGGGAAAGTTTTTATTTCTCCTTCATTTTGAAGGCTAATTTTGCTGGATGTAATATTCCTGGTTGGCAGGTTTTTTTTTTTTTTTTTTTCAGCACTTTGATTATTCCATTCCCTTTTGTCCTGCAAGGTTTCTGCTGAGAAACTCACAGATAATCTTATGGTGATTTCCTTGTACATGATGAGCTGCTTTTCTTTTGCTGCTTTCAAAATTCTTTGTCTTGGACTTTTGACAATCTGATTATGATGTTTCTCAGTGTGGATTTCTTTGGGTTCATCCTACATGGAGTCTGTTGGGCTTCTTGAATCCAGATGTCCATTTCCTTTCCCAGATTTGACACATTTAGGGATGTTATTTCTTTAAATATACTTTCTGTCCGTTTACCCCTTCTCCTTCTTGGAATCCCACAATGCATATATTTGTTTGATGGTGTCCCATAAATCCCTTAGGTTTTTTTCACTGTTTTTTTGTTCCACTGACTATGTCATTTCAAATAACCTGTCTCTGAGTTCACCAATTCTTTCTTCTGCCCTATTAAGCCTGGTGTTTAACACCTGTCATGTTTTTTTTTGTTTTTTTTTTTGTTTGTTTTTCAGTTCAGCTGTTATATTCTTCAGCTCCAAATTTCTGTTTGGTTCTTTTTTATGTTTTTTAAATCTTTATTGATATTTGTCATTTTTTGAACTCATAGATGGCATCTTTATGATGGTTATTTTGACTTCTTTTTCAGGTTATTGATATACCTCTCTTTAGGATTGGTTTCTGGAGATTTATTTTGCTTCTTTGAACCATGTTTCTCTGTTTCTTCATATGTCTCTGACGTTTTTGTTGGGATCTGCATGTTTGAAACATCGGTAACCTCTTTCAGTCATTATGGACTGGCTTTGTACAGAGAAAGACCCTCACCAGTCAGCCTAGCTAGAGATTCTGGGGGCCTTTGAAACCTTTTTGGAGGATACATGACTTCTCTGGGCATGTGTAGGTAACTTCTCAACTAGAAGCTTATCAGTTTCTTTTACAGGAGCTTATAAACACTTGCTCCCTCTGTGTCTACAACACTGCAAGTTTTCTGGTTCTATATCAGTAAGCCTCCTCTCTCTCTTTTTGTTCTCAGTGGTTATCAGGTATCCAATGTGTGCTAGCTTCCTAAGTCAGTGCCCCAAGTCAGGTGAGACCTATACTAGTACCTTAGGCAGCCTGGTGAAAAGTCAAAATGCTGATGAATATTCCACTTGTTTCCCTCCCTCCTGAGGAAGAAGCCTTAAGTTGTGTATCTCCTCCCAACCGTGCTGCGCTATGCTGGCCGCAGCAAATCACCCACCTCTTTCCTTTGTTCTCAGCAGCCCCAAGGCAGCCAAAGTATGCTGATTTTGTTAGTGCTTCCAGTGGGGCAAAATAGAAACCTCTTCCTGGTTCCTTGAGCAGCCCTCCAAAAAGACAGAACATTGAAAACTGTGTACAGTCTTTGTTTCCCCCCCCACTCCCCCGCCAAAATTGAAGGCTGGGATGTTATTTCCTGGTGCTGAGCTGTGCCAGCTTGGGAGAGGGGCTGATGCAGATAAGGTGAGATTGCCCTTCCTACCCATTTTAATGTAGTTATTCTTGACTTTGTGCTTACCTGGGGTATGCAACGTCTTAACTGAATTCTGGAATTCTCATAAAAATATTTTACTCAATATATCATTGTCAAATTGGTCTTCCTGTAGGGGAACAAGGGCTGGAACTTCCTATTCTGCCATCTTGCTCCTGTGTCACATATTTCGATATGTTGTATTTTCATTTTTATTCAGTTCAAGGTATTTTTTGTTTGTTTGTTTTTACTTCCCTTGAGACTTCCTCTTTGACCAACGGATTATTTAGAGGTATGTTGTTTAATTTCCAATTGTTTCAAAACTTTCTTGTTTCCTTTCTATTATTGAGTTCTAGTTTGATTCCATTATAGTGAGAGAAATACTTTGCTATAGAAACCTTACTTCCCTTTAAGTCTCTTTACTTTCTCCCATCTATAATACAATTTTTAAAAATATTTTTCCCTTGTATTTTTAGAATCACATCAGACAATGTTATGACTTTTGCTTTAACTCTCAAATATAATTTAGAAAACTGTAAAAAGAAGCAAAGTCTGTTGTATTTGGTAATATTTTTTACTGTTTCTATTTTTCTTTCTTCTTTCCTGATATCTAAAGATTCCTTCTTTTATCTTTCCTTTCCAATTCACAAATTTCCTTTAGCCATCCGTTCCTTTAAGTATATCTGCTAACAACAAATTCTTAGTGTTTCTTCACCTGAGACTGTCTTGACTTTCTTCTAAAAGATATTTTCACCGGATATGCAACTTTGGGTTGACAGTTCTTTTATCTCAGCATTTGAAAAACGTGCCATTTCCCTTTGGACTCCATGGTTCCTCTTAATAAATCTACTCTCATTAAAAGTGTTTTTCTTCTGTAAGTGAGGTATTTCTTCTCTTTCACTGCTTTTAAGATATTTTTCTTTTTCTTTAGTTTTCAGGAGTTTGATTATGATGTGTCTTACTGTGGAATTCATTGGATTTATCCGATTGGGTTTGCTCAGCTTCTTGAATCTGTAGGCCTATGTCTTTTGCCAAATTGGGGAGATTTTCATATTAATTAGCTTGATTTAGCCATTCCACATGTGTACACATATCAAAACATTGTGTTGTATACCATAAATATATACAATTTTATTTGTCAATTAACAAAATTAATTGATTTTTAAATATTTGGGAGATTTTCACCTATTTTTTTAATACTTCTTTAGCCCCACACTGTTTCTCCTCTCCTCCTGAAACTCTGATGATATGGATGTTTAATGTATCATTAAAGTCCCATGTGTGCCTGAAGCTCTCTTCACCTTTTTCAGTTTATTTTCTCTCTATTGTTCAATCGCATAATTTCTATTGTTTTGTCATCAGTTTCACTGATTCTTTTTTCATTCTCCTTTTTTCTGTTCACCCTATTCAGTGAGTATTTCATTTTGGTGATTGTGTTTTACAGTTCTAAAACTTCCATTTGCTTCTCCTTTATGTCTTTTATTTCTTTGCTGAGACTTTCTTTTTATAAAAAAATTTGTTTTCAATATGTTTGTAATTGCTTGTTGAAACACTTTTAAGATGACCGATTTAAAATCCTTGTTGAATTAATTCCAATCTGTGTCATATCAATGTTGGTGTCTGTTGAATGCCTTTTCTCATTCAAGTTGAGATGTACCTGGTTCCTTTTATCATGAGTGATTTTCTATTGTATCTTGGGCATTTTATGAGACTCTGGATTTTATTTTAATCTTCTGTTTTAGTAGGCCTACTCTGACACCATTCTGGTGGGGGAATAGGAGCACAGTGTTATTATTCAGGGAAGGGTGTGAGTCAAGGTTCCTCACTACCATCTACCATACCCAGGGTAGGGGTAGGGATGCCATTATTACTAGGCAGGAGTGGAATTTCAGGATCCTCACTAGGCCTCCAGTGACACCACTGACACCTCCCTAGGCCTCCATTGACAGGCCTCCACAACCATCATATGCCAGGGGACTCATTACTGCCTGACAAGGATGAAAGTCCCAGATCTCCATTCAGTTGTTTCTGAAACCACCTCAGGGAGAAGGGGATGTGTGACTATTTAAAACCAGTTGAAGGTAGAAATCTAGGCTCTCTACTTGCTGAGGGAAGTGGAGGGAGGAGTGTAGTTTTTTTTGCTGTGGTGTTTGCCTTGGGTAGAGAAGTTATTATCTAAAAGTTTTCTGTCTTTCTAGGCTACCCCTTTTCTGTTCCTTTGGCTAGAGATAGCCAGTTTTTTGAGGCTTTTTTTTTTTTTTTTTTTTGCACCCATTGGCATTGCTGGGTTGCTGGCTTCTCCATCACCAGGTCCAGGATACATTATTCAAAAACAAATCTAGGGAACTCACTGCCATGTTGTTACTTGGGTCTTGAGATTCCTAGCCACCAGGAATAGAAGAAGCCGCCTGCCTCCTTCTATTTACCTGTCAGAGATGTATGAGTTATGTACATATTTATTTATTTATTTATAATGTCCAGTGTTTTTAGATATAGAGGGAGAAATAGGGGAAAGTACATCTATTCTATCTTTTCTTGGAATCAGAATATAAAAGTGATAACTTAATGAAAATATGGATATTGTGTTAGTTATAGCCTTTCTCCCAGTAATGGGAAATATCACCACGATCACTACCTTCACTGGTATACTTCTTTATTTTTAGCTTTTTTAAAATTGTGGTGAAAAATATAAACCATAAATTTTACCCTCTTGATCGTTTTTAAGTGTACAGTTTAGTAGTGTTAAGTATATTCACATAGTTGTGAAACAGATCTCTAGCACTTTTTTTATCTTGGAAATCTGAAACTCTATACCCATTAAACTACAACTTTCCATTTCCTCTTGCTTCCAGTCCCTGGCAACCACCCTTCTAATTTATCTTTCTGTGACTTTGACTACTTTAGACACCTCATATAAGTGAATCACACAGTATTAGTCTTTTTTGTGACTGAGATATACATTTTTTCTTTATCCATTCATCTATCAATGGACATTCGGGTCACTTCTACTTCTTGGCTATTCAGAATAGTGCTGCTATGAGCATGGGTGTGCAAATATCTCCTTGAGACCTTGCTTTCAGTACTTTTGGATACATATCCAGAAGTGGGATTGCTGGATCACATGGTAGTTCTATTTTTAATTTCTTTAGGAACCTCCAGACTGTTTTCCATAGCACTTGTACCATTTTACAAGCTCACCAATGGTGCACAGGGGTTCTAACTTCTCCATATCCTTGTCAGCCCTTATTATTTTCTATAGCCATCCTAATGGGTGTGAGGTGAAATCTGATTATGGTTTTGATTTGCATTTCTCTGAAAGTTGATGTTGAGCATCTTTTTATATGCTTTTTGGCCATTTGCATATCATCTTTAGGTAACTATTCAATTCTTTACCCAAGTTTAATCAGATTATTTGATTTTTTGTTGTTCTTTATATATTCTAGATATTAACACCTTATCAGATATATGATTTGCACATATTTTCTCCCATTCTGGAAGTTGCCTTTTCACTCTGTTGGTTGCATCCTTTGATGCACAAAAGATCTTAAGTGTGATGTAGTCCCATTTGTCCATTTTTGTTCTTGTTGCCTGTGCTTTCAATGTCATATCTAAGAAATCATCACCAAGTCCAATGTCTTGAAGCTTTTCTCATATGTGTTCTTGTAGGCATTTTACAGTTTTAGCTCTTATGTTTAGGTCTTTAATCTATATTGGGTTAATTTTTGTATATGGTATATGCTAAGGGTCCAACTTCATACTTTTGTATGTGGATATACATTGTCCCCAAAATCATTTGTTAAAGAGCTTGTTCTTTACCCATTGAATGGTCTTTGCACCCTGTTGAAGATCATTTGAATATGACAGGATTTATGTGTGAGCTTTCTATTCTATTTCATTGAGCTATGTGTCTACCTTTATGCCAGTACCATAGTTTTTTGATTACTGTAACTTTATGATTCTTTTGAAATTGGGAAGTTTGAGTCCTCTAACAATGTTCTTCTTTTTCAAAATTGTTTTAGCATTTCAGGATCTCTTGAGATGTCATATGAGTTTTAGGATGAATTTTCCTTTTCTTAAACTTTGGTTTTATCTATTAATTGACACACAGAATAATTGTACATATTTATGGGATACATGGTGATGTTTTTATAAATATGTGTAGTGATCTGAGACCAGGTATGGTGGCTCAGAGCTGTAATCCCAGCACTTTGGGAGGCCGAGGCAGGGGCAGATCACAGGAGTTTGAGACTAGTCTGGGCAACATAAGGAAACCCTGTCTCTACAAACAAACAAAAAAAAATTAGCTAGGCGTGGTGTTGGGTGTCTGTAGTCCCAGCTACTTGGGAAGCTGAGGCAAGAGGACCCCTTAAACCCAGAAAGTGGAGGTTGCAGTGAGCCGAGATTGTGCCTCTGTACTCCAGCCTGGGTGACACAATGAGACCCTGTCTGAAGAAAAAAAAAAATGTATAGTGATCAGATCAGGGTAATTAGCATATCCATCATCTGAAATATTTATCTTTTTTTGTGTTGGGAACATTTAATATCCTCCTTCTAGCTATTTGAAACTATGTTATTGTTAACTATAGTCATCCTCCAATGGTATAGAACACTAGAACTTATTTCTCCTATTTAGCTGTAATTTTGTATCCTTTAACACAGCTCTCCCTCTCCCTTACCACTACACTCCTTAGCCTCTAGTATTCTCTGTTCTACTTTTGACTTCTATGAGATTAACTTTTTTCAACTTTCACATATGAGTGAGAACATGTGGTATTTAACTTTCTGTTTCTGGATTATTTAGGATGCATTTTTTTCTATTTCTGCAAAAGTGTTAGGATTTTGATAGGGATTGTGTTGAATGTGCATATTGCTTCAAGTAGTATAGAAATCATAACAATATTAAGTCTTCCAATCCTTCTGTCTCTGTGTTTATTTTTGTCTTCTTTAATTTCTTTCAGGAATATTTTGTAGTTTCTCATTGGTATAGTTGAGTTTTTTGAGACAGGATCTTGCTCTGTCACCCAGGCTGGAGTTCAGTGGTGCCATCACGGCTCACTGCAGCCTTACCCTTCCAGGCTCAAGTGATCCTCCCACTTCAGCCTCCCAAGTAGCTTGGATCACAGGCACGTGCCACCACACCCAGCTAATTTTTAAATATTTTGTAGAGACAGGGCCTCCCTATGTTGCCCAAACTGGTCTCAAACTCCTAGGCTCAAGCACTCCCACCTCAGCTTCCCAAAGTGTTGTGATTACAGGTGTGAGCCATCATGCCTGGCTCTCATTGCTATCCTTCTATATATTAAATTAAAGTCAACTATAAAGTAAAGATTCTTTGCTATACCTTGCTTTTCCAATAATTTCAGGTTACAGAACTATGATTGGGGTACTTTTCATTGGTCCTACAAATTATTTGCTGCTTGGCAAAATTGCTGCCCATGCCAGAGGCTCTGCTTATTCAGACATTAAGCCTTGGCTGGATCCTTTACACTGCAATAGAATGGGACCAGAGTCTGCTTCCCATCTTTTTCTTTATTCATTATCATGAAATTTTCCTAAAGACTAGTCGCCTTCAGTGACTCTTAACCTGAGGCCCTGGCAGTACTGCATAAGGGTTGCAATCAATAAAGGCAGCACCAGGCTTTGGATGAAGAAACTCAAACCCGATTCTGGGCCCTGCTTGCTCCATGAAACCTTCTCTGACTATGCTTACCCATGTTCATCACCCTTTTCTGGCCTCCTATAATACTTGCCTCTGCTGTGCAAGCCAACACTCATCGTGTCTCACCAAGTAGAGTAAAACCTCAGTTACTCGACTTTTCCTGGGAAAAGGACTTTAAAAAAATTTTTATTTCTTTTAGAGTTGCATTTTCACTGAGTATGTTCTATTAATTTTTTTAAACATTCTTAAACAATTATTAAAAAAAAATAGAGACATGGTCTTGCTTTGTTGCCCAGGCTGGTCTCAAACTCCTGGCCTCAAGCAATCCTCACACCTTGGCCTCCTAAAGTGCTGGGATTACAGTCATGAGCCACCATGCCTGGCCCTATTCATTTTTAAATAATTTTTTATTTTTAATTTCTTGTTGGCACGTACTAGGGATATCTATTTATGAGGTACATGAGATATTTTGATATAGGCATACAATGTTTAATAATCACCTCATGGAGAATAGGGTATCCATCCCTTCAAGCATTTATCCTCTGTGTTACAAACAATCCAATTATAATTTATTTTAAAATGTATAATTGAATTATTATTAACTATAGTCCCCCTGTTGTGCTATCAAATAGTAGATCTTATTCATTCTAATTTTTGTGTACCCATTAACCATCCCCACCTCCCCACAAGGACATTTTTAATAACCAGTTTTTCTCAAATGGCTCATGATTTCATCAATTTAAGCACTGTGAGCTTTTAACATTTTAACCATCCTGAATGGTATTTTCTAAAACACAGTCTACTTCCCTGACTTCTTAAACAGTATATAGAATATAAATGTGTTTTGAGTAAGGATCATTATTATGACTATTAGTTGTTGTATTATCCTATAATACACTGATATTCCGAGGCCTATTGAAATGTTTTTTGATGTCTTCCCCTGTACCAAATGGTCCCCGAACATTTAGTCTGTGTGTGTATGTGTTTGTGTGTGTGTGTGTGAGAAACCACACTAGGTTTTTATGATTTTTTTAAAATCTCTTTTCTTGTCTTTTAGCCCTTCTTCCTTCTGTCAACCTACTTTTGTAAAATTGACTCCCCATCTCCTAGCTCAGTAGGCTTGTAGCCAATCAAGGCTTCTTGATTGGACTTGATGCCTGAAGGGAATGCTTTTCAAGGGTCCTGAGAATTTCAGTATTTACCTTCTCTAGTCCATTTTTTTTTCTTTATCTACAATCATGTTCTAGTTTGGAGAGCTAATTTGTGGGACTAAGAACTAAATCTATAGAAACAGAAACTACTGCAGACTTTAAAACCACATCACCCTACTTTTTCCTTCTTTCAAGCTCACCGCACACTGCAGGACTCTCCAATTGGAGGTTTCTTGCTGGGGATGCTAGAAAGAATAGTTTGTGACAGGAAGCATTTTAGGCAACTCTGGCATACATCATTTCTCATCAGAGAAACAGGCTTCAAAAGGTGACACAAGAAAAGACTCTATTGAGGGGCACTGGCAAGGAGTATTTGGCTCACTGACGAGTTCAGAGTGAGGAGTATTTTAAAATTTTGTTATGGGGCTCATGATGGATGGTGGAGGGTAGAAAGGGGAGAGCAGTTTTCAGGGGCAGCTATTGTGAAATTCAGAATTGGGAGTTGGGGACTATGGCACTATGTAGGTGTATTAGTCTGTTTTCATGCTGCTGATAAAGATATACCCGAGACTGTGAAGAAAAACAGGTTTAATTGGACTTACAGTTCCACATGGCTGGGGAGGTCTCAGAATCATGGCAGGAGGCAAAAGGCACTTCTTACATGGCAGTGGCAAGAGAAAATGAGGAAGAAGCAAAAGCAGAAACCCCTGATAAACCCATCAGCTCTCATGAGACTTATTCACTATCACAAGAATAGCACGGGAAAGACCGGCCCCCATGATTCTGTTACCTCCCCCTGGGTCCCTACCACAACACGTGGGAATTCTGGGAGATACAATTCATGTTGAGATTTAGGTGGGGACACAGCCAAACCATATCAGTATACCACATGGGTGTTGCAGATGCAGTTCAAAGATTAGGGAACTAAATCTAGAACTTTAGCTAGAGATGCATCTAAAAGTCATAATTGTGAAAAGCAAGGAAGGATGTTATTAATTGTACTTCTCTTTATATGTCTATTTTTAGTATTTATTATAATGGCATTGTTTTGACTTCCCAGAGATGTTAGAATTTGAGTATACTTGCTGATTCTGACTCTTTGGTGAAAGCTAGATATGTGAAACTTGAATACAAGCTTTGAAATTAAAGTACATTTTTTTATTGGCTACACCCAGGCACAAGCTCTTATTAAACGCTTAGTTTGGGGCATATTAACATTTCTTGAAAGTTTACAAAGCATTTTCATATGCATTTTCTCATTTGATCCTCACTATAGCCCTGTGGAGAAGGTATTATCTCTATTTTATTGCTGAGGGAAAGAAATCCTGAAGAGCTTAAGAGTCTGGCCCAAAGTGACTTTGCAGTAAAAGGCAGAGCAGAAATAGAACTCAGCTCTCCTAATTCATAGGCCAGAATTCTGGTATTCTATGGCATTCTAGTCTACTATGCCCTCTTTCAATAAGATTTGGGGAACAAACTTGTTATAAAATAAACTTAGGCACATTAAAATTTTAAAGAGTTTATTTGAGCAGACAGTGATTTATAAATTGGGTAGCACCAAACCACAAGTGGTTTGACTCCACAGCAGGGATGTAAAGGGAAAACTTACAAGATTCTTGCAGAAACGAGACAAAGAAACTATTTGATTGGTTAAAGTGGAAAGTCTCTAGTTAGAGGTTAGTTGGTTTTTAATTGGTAAAGTCTCCTGTTAGAGGTTAGTTGTTGATTTCTAATTGGTTAAAATTAAGTGTCATTTTGCTATTTATAGTGACTTGGGTATTGGTTGGCTGAAGTTGGAACCAAAGGCACTGGAGCCATCTCTGCCTAATGACCTCCCAATTAATTTTTTTAACAGACTTAATGTATTTATGTGATGAAGATCATCTAATGCTATAGTAGAAAAGAACAATTAATGAATTTGTAATTTTGTAGTCAAAGCAAGTCTGTAAATATAGGTGGCATTCTGCAATGCTATAAATGGAAAAATCTAATAAATTAGCCTTATAGATAATATCTGAGGCCCCTAACTGCTTACGTTTAGATTTGATGTGTATGTGTGCATGTGTGCGTGTATGCCTGTGTGTGTGTGTGTGTGTGTGTGTGTACTGAGGGGTGGGATAAATTCAGAACTACGTCTCTGCTTTTGATAAAGAAAGAAGAGATTGTGGTTAGTATAATTTTGACAGTCTATACCAGAAATAAATCTAGTATAAAGACTTACCATTTTCTTTTTTATTTAATTAAGGTATTCTTACAAGCAGTAAAATGCACAAATTTTAAGTGCATAGTTCAATGATATTTTATGTGTGTGTAAACGCCACACTGATCAAAGTTATAGACATTTCTGGTCCCTCAGAAGGTTCTCGCTTGCCTCCTCCCAGGTAATACCACCTCCCAAATGTAACACCTGTTCTGACCACTGTCATCATAGATTCGTTTTGCCTAGTTTCAAACTTTATATAAATTGAGTCATACTGTGTCTACTATTTTGCATCTGGCTTCTTTTGTTTAACATGACGTCTGTGAGATTCAGTTCCTTTTCATTGCTATGTAGCATTCCAAAGTATGGTACACTGTAAATTTTTTAATTCATTTCCCTGTTGATGGACATTTGGGTTGTTTTCTAGGTTTTTAAAATCATGAATACAAATTGCTATGGACATCTTTGATCATATCTCTTGGTGGACATAAGCACTCATTTTTATTGAATATAAATCTAGGAGTAGACTCACTAGGGTAGGTACGATAAAAAAAGTTTTAACTTAGAAAAGTCTTAATAAAGGAATTGATGGCTAATCATCTTATAAGAAAACCCCACTTTATGAAGAGCCACTGTTGGAGATTAAAAATGGGTTTGCATTTTGTTAAGCAGGACATATTCCCTGTCTGTCAGACATTAGAGACTATTTTTGCTTCATGCAGTGGGCTGGGTCTTTCACACTTATGAGTAGATATTTATTTTCCTGGTGTCTGCTACATACGGTGCACATCAGGGATGAGGAGCCATTTAATTGCAAGCTGTATCTTTTTTGGATGGGGTCAAATTGTCTTTTCTTGGGCAATGTGGCTCAAATGATCATAAAATAACATTGGAAAATCAAGTTCACGTTACAGAAATGTGCCTTAGGATTAACTTAGAATCCATCTTTTGTTTTGAAAGTGAAGGTACGTGTGTAATTTTATGTAATCCAAAAACTTAACTCTGGCAGTATGATTTTACATTACTTCTAAGGTAAAGAATTTTTAAACATCATATGTCTGCTGGCAACATTTGCTAATGAAGTGCGATGTTGAAAGGGTATGGGGAAAATTCCTGTGGTATGGAAAGAGGGTGAGGTGGTTGTAAACTGAGGAGAAAACTGGGAAAGTGCTCCAAAGAGTACTCTTTCTGGAAAAGACTCTGTACTTCTCCCCCGATGTTGTAACACTTCACATGCTGTGAGACAGAGAACCTCCATCCTCCTCAACAAAGAGAACCACTTCCGGTCTTTGTTTTTTTAACAGAATTTAATTTGATGATGAATGTTCAAAGAGCTAGGATTTGCTGTCTAGGTGACTACTTGGCGCACCACTTCTATTCTGAAAATTGCAGGATACCCAGACTGGATTTTGGGTGTATCCGAAACCCGTTAGGAGCCCCATGAAGCCTGGCTTAAGTCCAGAATTCTGACCAAGGCTGCCAAGGCCAGCATCTCCTGGCTCCACCTTCCTCTCCAGCTTCAACCCTTGCCAGTCCCCATACAGCATCACTAATTCCACAGTCTCTTAGCCTTCTGCATTTGGTACAAACTTTCTCTGTCTGGAATATCCTTTCCCTGATCAAATTGCTTAACTCTCACTCATTTTCTAAGGTCAAGTGCTGCCATCAGCTTTCTTTCCACAGCCTCCTTTATGCCTCAGATTGGCTTAGATGACCCTCTTCTATTCTTCCTTAGCCTCCTATACAGATACTCATCACATACTGCATCAAAATTAACTCTTCCTTCTCTTTCTTCCCATTAGACTCAGAATTACTAAGATATGTTGCTACTGCTAAGGCCTAGCACAGTGCTGGTTACATGGTAGGTACTCAGTAAAGGATTGTTAAATTGACATTTGGATGGACATATAAACCAGCTTTTAGGCTTTTTTTTTCTGTACCCATCCATTCAACAAATGTTAAACTTAGGAGAGGACTTATTGCAAGGCACTATGACCAGAGCTGTAGGGGATAGAGAGATGAACACTAGATGGACTGAGACTTTAAGGAGTTCATTTCAATAGCAGAGAGATAACATGTCCACAAATAACAATAATCTAAAGTAGAAAGTGCTCAGTGTCATAAAGGAGGTATAAATAAAGGACTATGGATGTTTAGAAGAAAGAGCAACTACTCCTTGTTGGGAAAACTGAAGAAGAATGATTCATCAAGAAAGGAGCATTTGAGGTGGAATTTAAGGGCAAGTAGAACATGAATGAGCAAAGATAGAATCTCCTCTGTATCATGTATTTTAGTTTGACTGAAAAGAGTAGATATTATGAAGCAGTAATGAGTAGTGGGAAACAACTGGGAATTTTTGAAGTGGGCCTTATTAGAGAGGGCTTTAAGTGCCATGTTTATGAATTTATATTTGATTCCTGTCAGGTGGAACAGTCTTGGAAGCCCATGGAAGATTTTTAGCATTTTATTGTCAACAGCAGAGAGATCCCATAACATTAGTCTGGAAATGGCATATCTTAGTAAATCATTATTAACTAATTAATTGCTAAGCAGATAGTTTTGCTAAGTAGTATGGAAAAACCCTAAGGCCTTTAGCTCTTTTACATTTTTGCACCTGTCTTTTCTCACTGGAAATCTAGATGAGGCAACAGATTATATGATCAATTAGTTCTGAAAAATGGAAATAGAAATTGACAGGGGAAAGAAACACTACCAAGACAGAAGTGCCTCATAACAATGCATAGACATATAAAGTGTTGTTTGCTTAGGAACCGTGTCCAAAACATTGCTTTCAGCTGTCTGGAAAAATCCGGACACAGTATGTGAATTATATTGTTAATATTTATTCCTCTGGGAGTAGTTTAGATCACTTTCAGTTAAACATAACTATAATGTTCTAACCTCAGACTGTCTGCTCTTATTGTCCCCTATAAACAGTGGGTATTGCATTGACAGTTTGTTTTATAGTGTGTTATATAACCAGAGCATCTGGTTTCTTGCCACCTTAGGCCAGGCCTTCAACACTTTATGCCTGGATTGTTGCAACAACTTTCTCATTGGTCTCCTTAATCTCCTGTGCTTGGAATCCAGCTTTTTTTTTTTTTTTTTTTTTTTTTCATAACAGCAATGTATAGTGGGAAGACTACTGGATGGAGAATAATATTAACTGGGTTTGAATCTTGATTATACTGCTCACTAGCTGTATGATCTTGGGCAAGTCATATCACCTCTCTGAGACTCAGTTCCCTAACTCTAAAATGGAGGTAATGGTCCCTGCCCTGTCCCTCTCAAGGGGCTGTCACCAGAATCATGTGAAAGTGCTCTGAAAACTGTCAATACCTTTACCAAGAGTTGGACTCCACTGGCTGGCTTTATACCTTCCAGAATTTAGTCCCATGCCACCTCTTTCATCTCATTTCTCAATATCCCCCAGAACCTACCCCACTCTCCAATGCATGTAAATGTATGGTGCTCTTATCTGGAATATTCTCCCCTCTTGTCTCTGCTCATCCAAATTGAAGGAATAATTTAAAAACCAGTCCAGAAACTACTAGAAGATTCTTAAAATCTTCCCTGATGACTCCAGTGCTCCTCAGTTTCCTCCTTTTGTGCATTTTGACAGCACTTAGTTATTATTGACACTTGCCTGTATATTACCCTTTATTATTAACTCTTTTACATCAGGTTCCTATCTTTAATTTGATTATGTTATTATGATGCCTTCGTTGGTTCATTTAATATCCAGTGAATGTTTATAAGGATGCTTCCTTTGTATTCCTCATAGAACCAAGTTTGAAACTTAATAAATAATTGTTGGTTCATTTATTTAGAAGTTCACATACAGACTCTCTTAAGAGAGACAAGTGAACACATCTTCTCTTCCTAGGGCTCGGGGTACTCCTCCTAACACCCCATCCTGCCTCCACATACTACAGAACCATAAAAAACTCCTTATAATAAAACTGTCCAGTAAATTTTTCTGAGATTCTGAAACTGTTCTATATCTGTGCTATCCAATATGGTAACCACCAACCACACATGGCTATTGAGTGCTTGAAATGTGGCTAGTGTGACTGAGGAACTGCATTTTTGTCTTTAATTTTAATTAAACAACTGCATGTGACTAGTGGCTACTGTATTGGACAGTGTAGGTCTGGACTGGTGGCTTTTTTTTTTTTTTAATCATAACAACACAATGAGAAATACATTTTACATTGCAACGTAGTTTTTATACACACAAGTTTCATGAAACAATACTTCTTATCTACAATACACTGATCTTTTCTATTCTATTCAATTTCATTTTTTAAAAATGCTGATTGCAACCCCCTATATAGATTTTACCACCCACTGATAAATTAGGATGTGCTGTTTGAAAAACACACTGCTCATTTTATAGATGGAGAATCTAAGGTCCAGAGAAGTGCAGTAGATTTTCTAAGGTCATATATTAAGTGGCAGGGTAGGACTAGAACACAAATTTTGGGTTTCCTGGAATAGAGCTATTTCTAAGAGGGATGTAGGCATTTCCTCCTTTTCCCTTTCGTTTTCCTCCTTCTCCTCACCATGCTGGATATTAAAGAAAAATAAGTCGACACACTATTAAATATTTTCATGGTGTCTTAGCCATGAGCTCAGTATTTGAGTATTGCTGCTTTTTAGTTTGGTTATTGTCCAAAATCAAAGATACAGTACCATGGAAGCTTTCTTTTAACCCACTGCATGGCTTGGCAGTGGCACTAATGTGAAACTGTCCTCGGGAATTCAATCATGCTTTCCTCCAATTTCCCGGTAACAACTGACTAGCAGGTTGATTCTAAAGAACAAAACCTGTTGAAGAATCAAGGTGATTCTCACCTCAGTTTGTGAAAAAGGTGCCTCAAGTCTTGAATTATATTGCCAATCAAATTTTTTTTCCATCAATACATCCAGTGTGCTACCCTTTCTGTATGACTTATCAACAAAAATGATAGCCTTTACAAAGGCGGCATCCTCTCAGCAGCACCTTGTTATCACAGAGGCATTTAGACTCTCTTTTCAAAGCTAGTCTTTTTATCCTTCCGGAAATGGCATCTATCAAAAAAGAGCAGAACTATCTTAGCAAAGGCAAAAAGAGGCAGCAATTTGGAGGTGCGGTGGCCTATGTGTTAGGTACATTCCTTACCAGTTTGTGTATGGAATCTCATTTCCCCATAGACATTTCCAAATGCATTTCAGTCAGCAGACAGCAGGCAGCAATTTATCCCTAAGTGAAAGCAACAAGAAAAATACACTTAAAAAGGGAATAAGCTTTTCAAAAGCACCACTTTAAAGGAAACACAGAAATAGCCCAATTTTGCATTACATTTGTCAGTGGGATTACCATTATGTCAGTAGGATGAATTAACTGAAATCTCTAAGAAATGTCATATTTTGTGGGGCCAAATTATCTATGGCCTGATTAGTTTTTCTAGCTGAAAACCAGAGTCTTATCACTTAACAATTGTCCCTTGCTAACCAGACTGGTTACTTTGCTAACTTGCCCTGAAATTTATCAGGTGTAGCCTCCTCTGCTCCACCACCTCTAACACCAGTCAGTTAAATAGAATTCCATAAAGTCCTCTCTAGCTGAATGATAACTCTTTGGTTAAGATTCTCTAATGTAAGTTTGAAAATCACACTGTTGTCTTAGGAAGTCAAAGTTTATACCAGTTTGTAGAGAAATCATTCATGTCTTTTGCATTATTTGACAACCTAGCATTGCTAGGATGTGACTTGCTGAGTAAATTCAAGAAAACTTGCTGTTTTGATTGTGAAAATCCACTTGAAATGCTAAGAATTTTTGCCCAATCTTCTGTTTTCTAAGTTCTTGGCTGTCAGAAAAGCAGGTCACAGGTTGGAAGACAAATGAACATGGGTCAGAGCCTGTGCACAGGTGAGCAGAGGCTGGGGACTAACAGGGGAGTAAGTGAACCCAGGAGGAAGGGGATGAAAGCGTGTTGCAGGCTGGGCCAGAGCCTTGGTCTTCTGGCTGTCTTCCTGCTGTCCCAGGCCCTGCTAATTAACTTGCCATCTACCATGCCTGTCTTCAAAAACCCTGTGCAGGCTTACTTTCCCTTCACTGTTTTTTAACCCCTTTCTTCAAATCCACTGAGTCCAACAGATTCTGGTTAGACCAAGCTTATTATCTCCCTACCCACCCCCATGGTTTTCTGCCACCATTTCATCACCAACACTTGAAAACTGCAAGTTATTTTTGACTCTCTTTCTCTCACTCTCCCCTGCCCCACCCTACACTCAGTTGCTTGCCAAGTCCTTTTGGTGTTCCCTCAATTAGAAATTTCCTCCCTTCCCCCTTACCACTTATATCTTATTTCCATTAAGGCTCAGCTCTGATGCTGCAACCTTTTCTAGGTTGTAGAAAGCCTATTCACCCCCAGTTGGAATTAATTACTGTATTTATTTCCTTTTCTTTCCCTGTCTTCCACATCACTTTCCTTTCACTTATTGCACTTCTGTTAGTTGTTTCCAGACCTAGCCTCTCCACTAGATTAAAAAGCTTTTGGAGGGTGGAGACTGTATCTCACTGATGTTTTACCCTTTATACTTAACACATAGTAGGTACTCTGTAAAGTTTATGGAATGAAATATG
The DNA here is from genome assembly GCF_008728515.1 of Papio anubis. Taxonomy (NCBI): domain Eukaryota; kingdom Metazoa; phylum Chordata; class Mammalia; order Primates; family Cercopithecidae; genus Papio; species Papio anubis. The sequence continues at coordinate 45,380,530 of NC_044996.1, read as the reverse complement.
AATGAATACTCAGCTGTTACCATACCTATCCCCCGTGGATGTTGTCTCAAGTTTTTCAAGATGTGATTTGACATATGCATTGCTGAGAAGGTTGTTTTAGCACCAGCAGTGTCCTGGCATGCTGTTAGAATTGAAAGACCTACAAGGAGGTTATCCTATATCTCACACCCCTCCTGGCCCTGAGATTCTATGGCCTTTTAATTTCACTTTAGAGAGTTTGTGGTGCTTCCTTCTTTGGCACAAGCTCCACAGAATCTAGGATGAATTGACTGAAATTCATGTCATGAGGTATAAGTGTTTTTGTTAAACCCTGTCAGAAAATTTGTTTTTCAAAGTGATTTTCTCATTTACTTGCAGTTTTCCAAAATAACCCTTAGAAATGTAGTCAATTGCCAGAAACCATATTATTAAAGTAAGACATTAGCAAAAATGGCAGAGTAAGAACCTCTGAAAATTCTCTCCATAATAGCAATGAAAAAACTGGCAGAAATAGAATCAACTTTTTCAGAACTCTAGAAATGAACTAAAGGCTTGTGGCAATCCAGGGAACATTTATTCAAGAAAAATGGCTGCATGTTGATAAGACCAGTGAGCTTTGTGGCATTAGTATTTTCATTCACCGAATTCCCATCCCTTTCTCCTTGGCTCTGCAGTAGCCTTCAAAATCAATAGCCTTCATGCACAGGGAAAACCATCAGCCTGGCAGCCATCAGAGGAGACAGAATAGAGTTGAGACTCCTTTAGAGCCTCATTTCTAGAGAATTGTCATTATTTGATCCGTCTGGAGTTCTGCCAGAAGGCCCCCACTTGTAAGACTGTATTTATTTGGCCTGACACAGAGCTACAGAAAGCCTTTTCCCCAGGACCTTTCTTTTGGAAAATGATTAGAGGCAATCAATTAACTTCTCAGCTGCCTGAAACAATGGATAATATTTCCAGCTAACCACAAAGCTTTGAAGAAAAAGCTGGGGAATGAGATTCCTTGGGGCTTTGGAAAGCTTGGGCATATTCCTGGGAATCTACGAGATTCCATGCATGCATAGGGCTGTGCACATGCTCAGGAAAGCCCTCAGTAGGTCCTAAGCTCTCACTCTGGCTGATCTTGAGTTCGGCATAAGCAGAAAGTGAAGACAAAGGCAGAAGACACCGTGTGGCTGAGTGTTGAAGACAGGCCCCAACATGTACACAGAGTCCCTTGGCCAAAACTGGGAGGCTTTTTGGTTCCAGGAATTTAAGGAAATCTTTGTCTAATTATGAGCTGGCCACTAAACTAGCCCAGCAGAGACTTCAGTACAATAATTATTATTAAAGTACAGTGGAACAGGGTGAAGCCTGTTGTCCCTGAGACCTTGTAGAAACTAATTCTTGATCCACCAAGTTATAGATTTGTAGCTCTGCTTGTATAGTCCCTATCTCTTTAAACAGACTGAAAAGGTAGGGAACTCATATCAGCCTGAATTGGTGGGTTCCTGGTCTCACTGACTTCAAGAATGAAGCCATGGACCCTCGCGGTGAGTGTTACAGTTCTTAAAGATGGTGTGTCTGGAGTTTGTTCCTTCTGATGTTTGGACGTGTTCGGAGTTTCTTCCTCCTGGTGGGTTCGTGGTCTCGCTGGCCTCAGGAGTGAAGCTGCAGACCTTCGCGATGAGTGTTACAGCTCTTAAGGTGGCACTTAAGAACAACTCTTAAGGAGTTGTTCATTTCTCCTGGTGGGTTTGTAGTCTCGCTGGCCTTAGGAGTGAAGCTGCAGACCTTCGTGGTGAGTGTTACAGCTCATAAAGGTGACGTGGACCCAAAGAGTGAACAGGAGCAAGATTTATTGCAAAGAGCAAAAGAACAAAGCTTCCACAATGTGGAAGGGGGCCAAGCAGGTTGCTGCTGCTGGCTCGGGCAGCCTGCTTTTATTCCCTTATCTGGCCCCACCCACATCCTGCTGATTAGTCCATTTTACAGAGAGCTGATTGGTCTGTTTTGACAGGGTGCTGATTGGTGCATTCACAATCCCTGAGCTACACACAGAGCACTGACTGATGCATTCACCGTCCTCCAGCCAGACACGAAAGTTCTCCAAGTCCTCACCAGATTAACTAGACATAGAGAACCCACCAGTGCCTCTACAAACCTTGAGCCAGACACAGAGCACCACTTGGTGAGTTCACAAACCCCGAGCTAGACACAGAGCGCCGATCAGTGCATCTACAATCACCCAGTCAGACACAAAGGCTCTCCAAGTCCCCACCAGACCCAGGAGTCCAGCTGGCTTCACCCAGTGGACTCTGCACCAGGGCCGCAGGCAGAGCTGCTCGCCAGTCCCACGCTGTGCGCCCACACTCCTCAGCCCCTGGGTGGTTGATGGGACCCAGCGCTGTGGAGCAGGGGGCGGTGCTCATTGGGGAGGCTTGGGCTGCACAGGAGCCCACGGGGGGAGACTCTGGCATGGCGGGAGACTCTGGCATGGCGGGCTGCGGGTCCCGAGCCCTGCCCCATGGGGAGGCAGCTGAGGCCCCGCGAGAACTGAAGCACAGCGGCAGTGGGCCGGCACTGCTGGGGGATTCGGTGCACCACCCCCCCCCCGCCCGCCGTAGCCTCTGGCCAGGGCGCCAAGCCCCTCACTGCACAGGGTCGGCAATGCCAGCCAGCCGCTCTGAGTGTGGGGCCCACCGAGCCCATGCCCACCCGGAACTCGCGCTGGCCCGGGAGCACCTTGCGCAGCCTTGGTTACTGCCCGGGCCTCTCCCCTCATGCCTCCCGGCAAGCAGAGAGAGCCATCTCTGGCCTCAGCCAGCCCAGAGAGGTGCTGCCACAGTGCAGCAGTGGGCCGAAGGGCTCCTCAAGCGCAGTCAGAGTGGGTGCTGAGGCTGAGAAGGCCCCGAGAGTGAGTGAGGGCCGCCAGCATGCCCTCACCTCTCAATCCCCCTTCTAAACAGGATACCCCAACTGCTGTTGGGAATTTGGCCGATGACTGCTCTAGCTACCTCCTGCTGGATAGGGGTGATAAAGGGGCCCTGTGGTTGTAGTGTCCTCCAGAGGGGAGCTCTATAGACCAGTGAGAGTGCCAGCAGGTCGGTTGAGGGGTCCTCGGTAGAAGTTGTTAGTTAAGCTCATTTGGGGTTCCATTTGTAAGACCATCTGTAGCTTGATGGCCTTGATTCTGGAGAAAACAAATATGACAAGAAGGTTAAACATACAGGGCCCAAAGGTGAGTAACAGCAAGATGGCTGCCACGGGACCTAGAAAGGGGAGAAGCCATGTTGCCCAACTCCAGAGGTTGGTGTAAGAATTTGAAAGGCGTTGTCTGATTTCAGAAGCCTTTTCCTGCAAATGCCGGGAGGCATCTCATACTATCCCTGACTGGTTAGTGTAAAAACAACACTCTTCCCCTAAGAAAGTGCAGAGTCCTCCTTTCTCAGCAGTCAGGAGGTCTAGGCCTAGGCAGTTTTGGAGAGTCACTGCTGCTAAAGAGTCTATTTGGGATTGTAAAGTAAGGATAGATTTGGTTATTTCTTGCAAACTGTCTGAGAAATCCTTTGAGAGTGCGTGGTAGGATAATCAAGTAGATAAACCGGCTATTCCGGTTCCTGTAGCAGTAGCCATTCCTAACCCTATAAATAGGGGTATTACTTGTGTGACTGCACTGACAGACCTGAGCTTTGAGGGGTACTGATAAGGTCTGATTTCCTGGGGCAATATTAATGTTGGGACTTAAAAAGACTAAGGTGCAGGTGCCTGTCCAGTTAGTGGGGAGGCAGATATAGGCCAACATTCCACATAAGAAGAATATACCTTGGCTGGGTAGACAGAAATTTACCCTGGCTTTTAAAGGAATAGGACACACTGTTTTTTCTTTACTGCTTCCATCTCTCTTTCTTTCTCTTTGACTTCTTTGTCTCTCTCTCTTTGACTCCCTCTTTGTCTCTGTTTCTTCCTCTCTCTCTCTCTGACTTTCTGTCTCTTTCTCTCTTTCCTTTCTGCTGGTGTTTCCCTGTCTCTGCCAGCCACTTATGCTACTGTTCTCCCCTATCCTTCCTCTTTTTGTTGGCTTTGGCAGTGTAAGACTGCCACCTCCTTGGGTTTTTGCACTGTGTGCAATGACTCCATAATTTCCTTGTGGTATTTAATGGGGGTTTCCCCAGAGGTTAGGAACTCCCTTTCTTTCCATATTGCAGCATGGACATGTAGGATTAGATAAGTGTACTTGCTATCTGTATACACATTTATTCTTTTTCCCTTTCCCAGTTCTAAGACTCGGGTAAGTGCTACTAGTTCTGCTAACTGGGCGCTGGTCCCTGGGGGAAGAGGCTTACTTTCAAGTATGGTTACATCACTAACTGTGGCATAACTTGCCCTTTGTATCCCCTTCTCCACAAATGAACTTCCATCAGTATATAGGTTAAGGTCAGGATTAGCTAAGGGGATTTCTAAGAGATCATCTCAGGCGGCATAAGTCTGGACTATAATTTGTTGGCAGTCATGCTCGATTGGTTCCCCATCCTCTGGGAGAAAAGTGGCAGGGTTGATGGCCACACACAAAAGTATTTGAAGCACCGGTCCCTCAAGGAGTAGCACCTGGTATCTAAGTAGGCGGTTGTCTGACAGCCATAAACTTCCTTTGGCACCTAATATGCCATTTATATCATGAGTAGTCCAGACAGTGAGATCCTTTCCTTGTATTATCTTGATAGCCTCTGACACTAAGACGGCCACTGCCTCAACTATCCATCAACAGTGAGGCCAGCCTTTTGCTACTACATCAATTTCCTTACTTAGGTATGCCACTGGTTGTGGGGTTGTCCCATCAGTCTGAGTAAGGACTCCAAGAGCTATCCCTGCTCTCTCTGTGACGTATAAAGAGAAGTTTTGTCCTGTGGGAAGGCTTAAAGCTGGAGCCTGCTTTAAAGTTTTGAAGGCTGTTTCTGCCTCTAGTTCCCATTCTACTGGATGAGTATTTGCCCTCGTGGGTTTTCCTTGATTAGAGTATAGAGGGGCCTGGCTATCTCACTGTATCTGGGGATCCATAGTCGGCAAAAGCAGGGGATTCCAGGGAACCCCTGCAACTGTCTTAATGTCTTAGGGTGAGGATAAGCCGTATAGGCTGTATTCTTTCCTTGCTGAGGGCCCTGGTCCCTCTGGCTAAGATTAGTCCTAGGTATTTGACCTGCTGTAGGCAAAGCTGGACCTTCGACCTGGACACCTTGTACCCTTAATTAGCTAGAAAGTTCAAGAGATCTAGGGTAGCCTGCTGGCACAAGGCTTCCGAACTGGCAGCCAAAAGGAAGTCATCCACATACTGAAGGACCAGAGTGCCTGGACTTGAGAAGTGGCCTAGATCTTGGGCCAGTGCCTGACCAAACAGGTGAGGGCTATCCCTAAACCGTTGGGGCAAGACTGTCCACATAAGTTGGGACGTGTGGTCTGCGGGATCCTCAAAGGCAAAGAGAAACTGGGAGTCAGAGTGCAGAGGAATACAGAATAAGGCATCCTTGAGGTCCGGAACTGTGAACCATTCTGCTTCCTCTGGTATTTGAGAGAGCAGGACATAGGGGTTGGGTACAACTGGATATAGAGGAATTACTGCCTCATTTATGAGTCTAAGATCTTGCACTAGTCTCCACTGACCGTTCGGTTTTTGTACCCCTAGAATTGGGGTGTTGCAGGGACTGCTGCATTTCCTTACTCAGCCTTGAGCTTTTAAATGTTTAACAATGTCCTGTAATCCTTTATGAGCTTCAGGTCTTAAGGGATACTGCCTTTGATAAGGAAAAGTGGTAGGATCTTTTAGCCTGATTTGGACTGGGTGGGCATTTTTTGCCCTTCCAAATTGTCCTTCCAATGCCCCGACTTCAGGGTTGATTCCCTCCTCAAGTAGGGGACAACAAATGGGTAACTTGTTCCCTATATTCATGTAGATAATAGCTCCAGGTTTGGCTAATGTATCCCTCCCTAATAAGGGTGTGGGACTTTCAGGCATAACAAGAAAGGCATGTGAAAAGAGCAAAGTCTCCCAATTACAACTGAGGAGGTGGGAGAAATACCTGGTTACAGGCTGTCCCAGGATTCCTTGGATGGTAACAGACCTTGAGGAAGTCGTCCAGGACAGGAGATTAACACTGAGAAGCTTGCACCAGTGTCCAGGAGGAAGTCTATTTCCTGGCCCTCAATGTTTAAACGTACCCGGGGTTCTGTGAGGGTGATGACGTGAGCTGGCGCTTTCCCTGGGCACCCTCAGTCCTGTTGTTGGATCATCTGGTTGGGGGCTTCTGACCCAGAGAACCTTCGTCCTCTGGGGCAGTGCACCTTCCAGTGATTGCCTCAGCATAGTGGACACGGACGAAGGGGCAGCTTATTTCTCATTGGACAGCCTTTTTTTAAAGTGTCCTAATAAACCACACTGATAACAAGCCCTACTGGGTGATTGGCCTGCTCCATTTTCTGTCCTCTCTGAACCACCAAGGTCTGTCTGTCTGAGAGCCATGACTAAGGCTGTGGCCTTTCTCTGACCTCGCTTTTCCTTTTGGGCCTGTTCCTCTTGGTCCCTATTATAGAACACCGAGGTTGCCAGGTTCAATAATGCCTCCAAATTTTGTTCAGGACCCAGGGCTTGCTTTTGGAGCTTTCTCCTGATATCTGCAGCTGATTGGGTAATAAACTTATCTTTTAGAATCAATTGACCCTCAAATGATTCGGGTGACAGGGAGTATACTTTTTTTAAGGCCTCCCGTAGCTGCTCGAGGAAGACAGAAAGATTTTCTTCCTTTCCATGAGTTATGGTGGACATCATTGAATAACTCATGGGCTTTTTTCTAATTCTCCTTAGTCTTTCTAGAACACAGGTCAACAGATGTTTACGACTCCAGTCCCCATGATCTGAGTCAAGGTCCCAATGGGGATCCATACTGGGGATGTCTTGCTGACTGGTAGCGAATTTGTCCCTTTCTTCGGCTGTCATTCTGTCATTTACTTGACTAAGATACCAGGTATCTCCAAAGTCTCAGGCTGCAGCTAAAGGTGCATTATTTTCATTAAAGGCCAGGGTTTGATATAACAGTAGCATGACAGCTCTCCAAGTGAGGTCGAAGGTTTGCCCTAGATCCTGTGGGACATCTTTGTACCTATCAGGATCATCTGAAAACTTCCCCAGGTCTGCCCTGATCTGCTTTAAATCAGAGAGGGAGAAGGGGACAGGTACCCGGGTTGGGCCAAATTCCCCTCCCCCTACAGCTTGAAGGGGACATAACTGATAGCCGGCGGGAGGGGGGGGGATGTTTGTGGTCCTTTGGCGATTTCTTTGCTTATTTCCTTCTGGGCAGGGGAGATTAGGGGAGGATTATCATTAATAGGAAGGGGAGCTATAGGGAGGCTAGGATATGGGGGTAAGCTGAGAGGTCCTCCTGTGGGATGTAAATTGTAAGCTTTGCATAGTTGTGTATTCTCCCTCAATGAAAAGAAAGCTTGGACATAAGGTATTTCACTCCATTTGCCTTCCCTCTTACAGAAAAGGTCAAGTTGCAGTATATTATTGTAATTTGTACTTCCCTCAGGTGGCCATTTTTCCCTATCAGAGAGAAAATATTGGGGCCAAGCCATAGTGCAGAAAAAAAATGAGTTGCCTCTTTTTCAGGGTTTGCAGGTCAAAGTGGTCCCAATGACTTAGGATACATTTCAAGGGTGAGCCTGTTGATGCCTGAGTATTTCCCATCTGAAAGACAAAACTGCCCACAGTTTTGGTTTGTTTTGTTTCTCCCCCGCCCAAGAACCCACAATGGTCCCTGGACCCTGCTGATTGGAATAGTTGTGCTCACTGACGCAGCAGCAGAAGCAACCCCTGCCTAAGAACCTGCAATGGTCCCTGGACCCTGCTGATCAGAATAGTTGCGCTCACCAACGCAGCAGCAGAAACACTAGTTTTCCTCCCAGACCACATGGGGAACCGAGGAAGGTCGGATTTAGTGGCCCTTACTGATGCATTCTTGAAAACCTGCACCCTTGCCTGTCCTGCTAGACCACAAGGAGGACCAAGAAGAATCAGATTTAGTGGCCCTTACTGACGCATTCTCGAAAATCTGTTAGAGTCCTAAGCATTCTCCTGTTAGTACTGGGACTTTACCCATGTCCTATAAAGATGTTATGCCCCAAAAATGAAGTGGAGGGCCATACCCCGAGGGAGGGAAGGGATCTCCAGGGTTGGAATAGTGACACCTTTTGTCCTCACTTATATGAATAGGAAGGATACAATTTCTGAGGCTCCCCATATCCTAGCTTCACGAATAGATTTTGTTAGGCCAGCTTGTCTGAGGAAGGATCCTAAAATTCCAGATAGTCCCCCCTACGATGGGGCTTTGGGCAAAAATTATGTCTTTCTGATTGGTGAGCCAGGGTGCCTAAAGAAGGTAACAGAGTCTTGGAGTTTATACTAGAAGTCATTCTTATAGGAGAAACTAGAAAAGCACCAGAGACAGGGAGCGATTTTTAGAAGCAGGACTAACCTCAGAGAAGAGAGGCGAGAGGAAGTTTGTCTGGCAGGCATTAAGACCCAGGGGGCAAGGGTCAGGATAGATAGGATAGATGGGCAAGTCTCGCTTGGGTGACACGCCTTTGGGAGTTCTGCTCATGGCTGCAGGGTCAACCAACTTGTTGTCGGGACCCCGGAGCTACATGGCTTTCCTCTCTGTCGACCCTCGGCTCAGCCCAGAGGTACAGGAAAAGCAGAAGCTGGTTCTAGGCAAACCAACGCTCCCAACTCCGAAGAGTCGGGGGTTGTTAGAGAGCCCTTTCCCAGAAAGCCTGACACCCGTGTCTTTCCCTTGGCAGCCATGCTAGTTATTTTTAACTGGCCGACAGGTGCCCGGTGTTTAGCCCCCGAATTCTAAGGAAAAACAGGACAGAACAGCAAGTGAAAGGAGTCCGATGGTACTCACTGCTTGGCAATAGGTGATAGTCTCACCACTTGGCGATAGGCGATAGTCCCTTCATGGTCGCCAAAATGTGTCTGCAATTGGTGGGTTCTTGGTCTCACTGACTTCAAGAATGAAGCTGTGGACCATCGCGGTGAGTTCTTAAAGATGGTGTGTCTGGAGTTCCTTCTGATGTTTGGACGTGTTCAGAGTTTCTTCCTTCTGGTGGGTTCGTGGTCTCGCTGGCCTCAGGAGTGAAGCTGCAGACCTTCACGATGAGTGTTACAGCTTTTAAGGTGGCACATCTGGAGTTGTTCGTTCCTCCGGTCGGGAGTTGTTCATTTCTCCTGGTGGGTTTGTAGTCTCACTGGCCTCAGGAGTGAAGCTGCAGACCTTCGTGGTGAGTGTTACAGCTCATAAAGGTGACGTGGACCCAAAGAGTGAACAGGAGCAAGATTTACTGCAAAGAGCAAAAGAACAAAGCTTCCACAATGTGGAAGGGGACCCAAGCAGGTTGCTGCTGCTGGCTCGGGCAGCCTGCTTTTATTCCCTTATCTGGCCCCACCCCCATCCTTCTGATTGATCCATTTTACAGAGAGCTGATTGGTTCGTTTTGACAGGGTGCCAATTGGCGTGTTCACAATCCCTGAGCTAGACACAGAGCACGGACTGGTGCATTCACAGTCCTCCAGCCAGACACGAAAGTTCTCCAAGTCCTCACCAGATTAACTAGACACAGAGCACCCACTGGTGTGTCTATAAACCTTAAGCCAGACACAGAGCGCCCATCGGTGAGTTCACAAACCCCGAGCTAGACACAGAGCACCGACTGGTGCATCTACAATCCCCCAGTCAGACACAAAGGCTCTCCAAGTCCCCACCAGACCCAGGAGCCCAGCTGGCTTCACCTAGTGGACTCCACACCAGGGCCGCAGGCGGAGCTGCTCGCCAGTCCCACGCCATGTACCCGCACTTCTCAGCCCCTCTGGGCAGTCAATGGGACTGGTCCCTGCAGAGAAGGGGGCATCACTCGTCAGGGAGGCTTAGGCCGCATAGGAGCCCACAGTGGTGGGGAGGCTCAGGCATGGCTGGCTGCAGGTCCTGAGCCCTGCCCCGCGGGGAGGCAGCTAAGGCTCAGCAAGAATTCGAGCACAGCCGGCAGGCCTGTGCTGCCAGGGGACCCGGCACACCCCCCCAGCAGCTGCCAGCCAGGGCGCCAAGCCACTCACTGCCCGGGCCGGCAGCACTGACTGGCCACTCCAAGTGTGAGGCCCACCGAGCCCATGCCCACCCGGAACTTGCGCTGGCCCACAAGTGCCTTGCATGGCCTCGGTTCCCACCCGTGCCTCTCCCCCACACCTCCTCCCAAGCAGAGGGAGCTGGCTCCAGCCTCGGCCAGCCCAGAGAGGGGCTCCCACAGTGCAGCAGTGGGCCAAAGGGCTCCTCAAGCGTGGCCAGAGTGGACGCCGAGGCCGAGGAGATGCCAAGAGCAAGCGAGGGCCGCCAGCATGCCGTCACCTCTCATAGTCCCTATCTCTTTAAACAGACTGGGAAGGCAGGGAACTCATATCAGCCTGATATATGGTTTGTTTACTTTTAAAGGCAAGACAAAGGTAGTTTGTGAAAAATTTGAAATAAAACATATTGCTGTTAATCAGAAGCAATTGTACTGGAAATGATATTTTACTTCTGCACCTCATCCACTTCCCAGATTGCTTTTTCATCTGAGTTCTCCCTATGTAAGACCTGTTCCTCTTTCCTCCCTAGACCCCCATGTACATAATCTTCCCATGTCACTGCTTCTTGTTTCTGTTAATTTCATTTTCTGTTCTTTTATTTGTTCCATACATGTAGCCTTGATTCAGGGATGGCCATGGACTCACATACTGCAATCAGGGTGTCTATCTTTTAAGAGAAGAGTCAAGAAGAATAGAGACTATAATGAACTTCTTGCTGGCCTAGCTAGGCCTGAGAGGGGGTGAAGTGCAAGAGTCAAATTCTTTGGCTACCATTTTGATCAGAGCCATCCCAAATGAAGCAGGGCAGTTGTCACAGGCTTCAAAGGGCTTTACTAATTTGACCAGATAACTGGCCAGTGACTCACTGAGACAGGGTTGGCGATAGAGAAATGGTATTTCTTTGGCCAGTACTATAAAAAGACCCAAGGCTTATATGCATACATGCTGTACATTCATCCAATGCCACCCATCCTCACCCCTACGAAGGCAATGCCAGAGAGGTTACCCTTTTCCTACAGTCTACTCAAGTTACTTATTTTCTGATTTTTTCTTTTTAGGCTACACTAGATGTTCATTTAAAATGGATTTCTTCTGCCTGTGAGGCTTAGAGGGTAGGGTGGGGTGGTACACAGTGTGATTTGCCCTGCCTCAGTCCACCACCTCCTGGGGATGGCCTGACCTGGATAATCATTTTTAGCCTGGTATTTCCTGGGCATGGGCCAGGGGCTGAGGCCAGCAGCAGAGAGGCTAAGATGGCACAGGCTCCCTGTCAGATTTGGTAGTGATGAATTTTCACTGGGGAACAAAATGGCTGTTTCTAACTTCTTTAAATTTGAAACACTGCAGAGACTATCATCTTAGTAATTAAAATATATTGAGGAGAAAGGCTACTTAAATCCCTGAATGATTGGAATTCCGTAAGATATTTTAAGAAAGGTAATATCCCTGGTTAACAGTTTTTTGTTTGGTTGGTTGGTTTTTTTGAGACGGAATCTTGCTGTGTCACCAGGCTGGAGTGCAATGACGCAATCTTGGTTCACTGCAACCTCGGCCTCCCGGGTTCAAGCAATTCTCCTGCTTTAGCCTCCCGAGTAGCTGGGACTACAGGCACGCACCACCATGCCCAGTTAATTTCTGAATTTTTAGTAGAGACGGGGTTTCACCATGTTGGCCAGGCTGGTCTCGATCTCAGCTGTGTTTCTAAAAGTACTTGTACAAATTATAATTTCAACTTCCAACAAAATATTTATATGATCAAAATAGACTCATTTTTTTTTTTATCAGAACAGACTCATTTATATTTAGGAGCATTTATTTCTACGAAAACAACATGCCCTTGGTTAGAAAACAAAAACAAAATAAAATAAAACAATTTATCCTTTCAAGGGATTTCTTTTAGAGAATCTTTGCAGCTACCTGTAGTTGTACAAATGGTCCCCTACTTTCTCTGTGCTCCCCTCCTCATAGGGGCTGATGAGCCCCCATGAGTTAAGAGGTGTGTGTTGAGTATCTTAGCTTTGAACTTGAAATATATTTTCTCATAGATATAGCACCATAAACTATGAAATAAACTATCAATTTAAATTTTCTAGTTACAGATTAAAATAGGTTTTGTGGGCTGGCTTGGAAATATGTTTACTATTTACAATATAATATCTCTCAAAAAATTATTATTATTTATTTTTTTAAGGAGATGGGGGTTGACACTGAAAGTTCCAAGCTTCTAATCATGGCTTAGTCCTTCTGGTAACCAGCCTCCATCCAGAAGCCCACCAAGAGATACTTCATTAGAACAGAAGATGCTCTTATCACCCAGGAAATTCATTAGGAGCTCTATGTCAGGAACCAGGGAGAAAGGCCAAATTTCAGAACAAAAGTGAATTTGAGGAAAAGGTCTGCTAAAAGACTCAAGATTGACTTATGAAGGGGTACTATCTCAAAAGTTCTTTGTAACTAATATTCTGAGAGAGGCCAGGTGTGGTGGCTCAAGCCTGTAATTCCAACACTTTGAAAGTCTGAGGTGGGAGGATTGCTTGAGGCCAGCAGTTCAAGACCACCCTGGCTAATACAGTGAAACCCCATCTCTTTTGGTACAAAAGTGAATTTGAATTTTAACTCCTCCCATATTGCATGGTCATAAGTTCGAAAAGTATGGCTTGTGAACTAGTGAGGTTTAGTTATATTTTGGGAGATACTTTATCTTCAGAGATAACCATAGTTGTGTGAGATAGGAAAATCAAACTGTTTTCTACTCTGACACTCACCACTCAATTCTTGTGATACCACATACCATGCAATTCTCCACAAGATACCAATAGTGTACCCTATAATTTAATTCAATTCTGACACTATCTGTCTGGAGTTAGAGTAAGATTCCATAGGCTGACAGCTCAGTTCCACAAGACTGCCCCACTTCAGATGCCAGTCATAAGTCCCAGCTATATGTGCTTCTGACTGACCAGCTATAAATTGGGGTTCCCATGACCCCCTCCTCGTGTTCCATAATCTAGGATGACTCACTGAACTCAGGGAAACATTTTATTATGTTTACCCATTTATTATAAAGAATATCACAAAGGGTATAGATGGACAGCCAGATGGAGGAGATGCATAGGGCAGGGCATATGGAAAGGAACACAGAGCAACCATGCCCTCTTTAGGCATACCACCCCCCAGACACTTCCACATATTCAGCAACCCAGAAGTTCACCAAATCCCACAGTCCAGGGATTTTTATGAAGTCAATTTTTGACTCAGTCTCCACCCTTCCCAAAGGATGGGGGTTGGGACTGAAAGTTCCAAGCTTCTAATCATGGCTTAGTCTTTCTGGTAACCAGCCTCCATCCAGAAGCCCACCAAGAGATACTTCATTAGAACAGAAGATGCTCTTATCACCCAGGAAATTCACTAGGAGCTCTATGTCAGGAACCAGGCAGAGAGGCCAAATTTCAGAACAAAAGATGCACATAGTATCCCTATCACTCACCATAACAAAGGTTTTAGGAGCACTGTGCCAGAAAACAGGGATAGAAACTAAATATATATTTCTTATTATATCTTAATAGTCATCTGTGAATACCAAGAACAAATTATATTTACCATTAACTTCAAGATCCTTCTTTGCAGAAGCCATATGTGAATAAAATGGCAAATAAAAATACTATGAAAACATCTGATCTTCCAGCTAAAATATTACTATATACACAGTTGTACAAACATTCAGGCTTGTCACAGCACCTTCCAAGCCACTGGCCACTGGAAACCTCGCAATACAAACCTCATGATATTCCCTGTGACATGGGCAGGAGTTAGGTGTGCATGTATTGTATCACCCCAATACACTCAGAGTAGGGGAAGCTCGATAATGGGCTATTTACAAAGAAGGCCCTATGGTATAAAATGTTTTGAAGTAACTGTGGCCAAATGATTTTTTAGAGATGGTGTTAAATGGAACTTTGAGAAAGGGAAGGTCAAAAGAGATGGTCAAGAGGAAATCCTTCAGCTAAAGGATTTAGAGGTCTTGTGAGTGTCTTTGTTCCTCAAGGAAAAGGAATTGCTCTCATTAGATTCAAGCTGCTGACCTTTCACCTTCAGAGCAAAGGTAATAATCAGTCAGCCACAGAGGTAAGCCCCTTCTATTAAATTTTACTTAAGTTTCTTTCATTTTCTTTCAGTTTTATCCAAGTATGAAAACCAGATTACTATTTTCACTGACTACCTAGAAGAATATCCAGATACAGATGAGCTGGTATGGATCTTAGGGAAGCAGCATCTCCTTAAAACAGGTAAGATTTGGTAGCATTTGTCTGTAAGAACCCAGATGAGGTAGGCACCTGTGGTTCAGGGTTTGTACTTTTTCTTCTTGGGTTGGTGTAAAGGTAAACTGTGGCTGGAGCTGAACCGGGAACGAAGACACAAGGCAAATGGCAGTGAGAATAGCCTTTATTAGGACTCGTGGGCAAGGTTCCTCGGTCCAAAGGTGTGGGCCGAGGAAGTCGTGCTGAGGGAGGAGGGTAGGGGCTTTTTATAGCCTGAGAGGTAGGGAAGCTGGTTGTGCAAACAGGGCCTGGGGGGTATTGAAACTACTAGGGCAGGAGTTGAGTAAGGGTCATGAGGAAGGGGTCTTTGGAAACTGTCAACCGAAACTGCTGTTTACGAACTTGTGGAATGCAGGTGAGCTGCAGGTCATGGGGGAGTGTGGTTGCCCAGCCAGAACTCTGACGCATGTAAGTCTGCGGGTATGTACAAGGGTGAAGGGAGTCTTTAACAAAAGGCCTGCTACACCGGGTAATGCCGCCATGTTGAGTCTAGATTCCTGCCTAACAGTTGGCAGAGCATTTTCTTGCTTAATGTTAATGCTACTCTGAGGTGGATTTACCTTGTAGTCAACGGAGCTTAAGTCTCAGAACTTTTGCTTGGACAGGCCCCTTCCAAGGCCCCGAAAGGCCCTAGTAGTGAGTTTACATGGTTATAGGTTTTTGCACAATTTGCACAGGTAATATATTTTTATTCTGTTCCTTAAAGGAGAATCCCCAAATTCTAGAAGCCTTGGGTTTCAAAAAACACGGACCCACTCCTGGTATCACTAACCAGTCTCTAGCCTTTCGTGATTGGGCTACATATTTATTACTCTCACATACTTCTCTGGCTAGATAAAAACACTCAGGGACTTCTAGATAACCCATGGATCTCAGAAACAATATCAGACCTAGTAAGTTTTTCTTATGTTTTAGATCTTTTGCTGATCGTAGCACTGTCTCAGTTTATTCTGATTTTGTATAGAACTTTTAGCCACTACAGCTAGATGGAAAGGAGGCTTTAATTTTTCTTCCTTACCATTACATTCTTATAGATTGGTAAAGAAAGACCTTTTAACCTGAAACTGCTAACAACCCAGCACCCAGATAAAGCCAGAGCTTGGAAAGAGGCAGCTCTGAGATTTGTATCTTTCTGAGGAGACATCCTCTTCACAGGCCCTCACTTAGCTTGGAGGAAGGAACAGGAAGAGGCTGATGAAAAGGCAGGAGAGGAAGTTAGGCATTGTCAGCTCCTCATGAGCCTGGCTTCATTATTTTGATTGGAGAATTGTGAACAGTGGAAAGCCTGGAGCTAGTGATTAGGAGACCTTTTTTATTTAGACTCTTCTAACTCAGGTAAGTCACTTTCTCTTTCTGGATCTTAACTTCCTTCAGTGGTACTTAAAATGAGGGGATTGGAGGGAATCTTCTAATTCTGCATTCCATGACAACAGGAATCCCCAGGTTGCCAAATCCACTCATATTCAAATGTTAAATTGGGAAGTGCCTTTCAAAGTGAAATCATTGTTAAAATGTCCATACAACTTCCCCAGCATAAAGCCACACAGGAAGGCATAAAGACTGTCAGAGGCAGGAGTGAGGGTGTGGACATTTAAGAGGACGGGTATATAACAGCTAACATTTATCATAGGTTCACTGCGTACTATTCACCATGTAAGCACTTTACGTGTATTATCTTTTGAATACTCACAACTCAATGAAGTAGGTACTATAATTCTCCCCATTTATGGATGAGGAAACTGAAGCCCGGAGAGGTTAAGTCAACCAGCTTACACGGCTGGTAAGTAGCAGAGTCAGGGTTCAAACCCAATCAAAGTATGACTTCAGGTGTCTTACTATTAACCATTGTACATCTTCCCTGAATGTGCTAGGCACTGGGGCATGGAAGGGACGGAAAATATAGATAGCTCAACTTTCCGACTTGCTCCAAAGAAAAGGAAGACAGAAAATAGAAACTATTGGCCCAAAGTAGATTTCCCTTTGTTCTTTTTAAGTGCAGTGACTATAAATTCTATACAGAATATAATACAGACATGTTGTTGAGAAGAGGGAGAGAGGTGACTAAGAAAGATAGTCACATCTAAGTACAGATAAAAATGTGGAAGCCATATTGTGGCCCATCAAAGTAAATTTATGTCATAAAATACGAGAAAGCATGCTTTGAAAAAAGACACAAAAACATTTGTGATATTATATATGCATTTAGATTATAAGTGCCGGTTGCACTAGGTGCTATAGATACATTTATTATACACCTAATTTGCTTAGTAGGGCATTTCCTTTTTATTTAAAGATGCATGTGTGCATGCACAGACACACATGCACACACACAAACAAGCCAACCAATAGTTTTTGTTTTGTTTTATTTTGTTTTGCTTAAGACAAGGTCTCTCTGTTACTCAGGCTAGAGTACAGTGGTGATCATAGCTCACTGCAGCCTCGAACTCCTGGATTCAAGTGATCCTCATACCTCATTTTTTTTTTAGAGATGGGGTCTCACTATGTTGTCCAGGCTGGTCTTGAATTCCTGGCCTCAAGCAATCTCCCTGTCTCAGCCTCCCAAAGCACTGGGATTAGAGGTGTGAGTTGCTGGGCCCAGCCAAACCTCTAGTTTTAGATAAGGGATGATGGGTGCTGATACAAGATCCAGCCAACCATCATTCAGGCTGGGGCTGATAGTCTTGTTAGTGGGTTCTCTAGGATCCTTAATTTTCTTATTCCTTGTCTTTTGGCAATGATCCCAGTGTTTGTAACTGTCAGGACTGTGGAATTCAGTGAAAAGATGACAGGAGCTACCCAATGTCATTACACCAGTCAAGTAGCTCTGGTCAAACCATAGGTTGGGAGAAATACTGAAATTATTTGGTTAAAATGAGAATGGGTTTCCTGTGAATTTACCTAGCCCCATAATAATGGAATTGACTGGTTATTTGGAATTAAGTTGGCAGCTGGCTCAGAAGTAAAGGTGGGTATTTTTAGATATGGTGATTTAATTTTAATTTTACATTTAATTACAGAAAAATCTAAGCTGTTGTCTGATATAAGTGCTCGTCTATGGTTTACATACAGAAGGAAATTTTCACCAATTGGTAGGTATATCATTTGTTTTACTGTGCTTTGTTCCTTGTGGATAGCTTGCCTGAGGTTATCAGTGACTTCATAGAAACCTCAGAATTAATTGCTCACTATAGCAAAGAATTTGATTTAGGGGACTAGGTAAATCTTACACTTCATCCAGAAGTTTCATTGCTAAAGTATCCTTTCACATATGGCTCTATGGCATTGAGGGGTCATGACTGTATACTTTTGACCCCACCTCCAAGTGTTCAGGCACCAGATGATATTACTTGTTATACTTTTGAGATTAAGGGGAAAAATCACGTAAGCCTTTAATTTGTATAATATATATTAAATTACAATCCACTGCATTGTGGAACTACTTGATTATTAATGAAAATTGTGTCTTGAAAGAAAGAAAATAATTTATTTGGGTTTTTTCCCCCTTATGACATGAAAGCACCTTGCCATTGAGAGACAAATTACAGTAGTTTCCTTGGAACTAATTCTAGGCTGTTACCAGCTGTCAACTAGAAAAAAGGACAATTCAATAGGTAAAGTGAATGTGCTGTTTTCATAAAGGATATACAACACATTTGTAAGTAGGGTGGCTACTTCCTAGTATCATGGCCCTGTAGGAAAAGGGCCTACAAATAGTGAAATTTACTCTTCTAAGAGGACACTAGAATGAAATCAATCTTTCTGTTCAGTGCCAAAAATGAAGGTCACACAGACTTTTCCTTTTTTTTTTTTTCTCTCCCCAGAAATACACCAGTCAGTAACAAACAAAAGAACAATGTTTAGTAACCAGTGGTTCTGAACTGTTAACTTTCTCTGGCTGTGGAGCTCTTTGCAAGGCTGGAAAATATTTCTAATTTTACTCTGCCAATATTTTGGCAATAGATGATCTCTTCTTTATGTGGGCCTCATTGCATCTTTTCCCTACTAATCTGGCCAATAATCCCCGCATTAGCAACAATCAAAAGGCACCCCTTCCAGGTCATAAATTGACTCCCTCCTTCCCATCTTGTTGTTGTAACTTTCCTTCAGTCCCCACAACTAAAAGAAAGGGGTGACCACCTTGACCCACTTGTCTTACAAGATTGATGACCCCCTTTGAAGTTAGTCTTCTGAGATCGTGCTTATAGCATATTTTTCCATTTCCACACTGGGAAAAGAAAACAATGAAAACAACATACCTGTCTGCCATTCAAGTTATCTGATTTCATTGGCCCCTTGGAAAAGAATATTGAGCTCACCCTGGCCTCATATGTGGGATTTTCTTTGCATAAGGTGTTCTTAAAATAGAACCTGTTGTCTTATTTCATTTATTAACTAATTTTATACCTTTTAAAGATACATTTCTAATTCATTAATATGGGTTTAAATTATGATCATACTCAAAACATCAAGTATTTGTGTCATCCTCTGTGGGTTCTAGAACACTTTTACAGATATTCTCTCAGTTCTTACAATACCCACTGATAGTAGGCAGAGTATGTATTATTATGCTCAGCCTATAGATGAGATTTAGATTAGATAACTAGAGACTGGTCTTCCGATGCCTCATCTAGGGATCTTTCCCCTATTTTACAATGTCCTTCTTGCTGTTCAGATCTTCATAATATATATTCAGAATAGTCATGAGCCTTCCAAATCTCTTTGACCATTTTGATGATTGCCTTTGGTAGTATTTGTTCTTTACCTAAGTAAGACTGGCTTCCCTGAGAATTTCAGGGCCATGCAAGTGAGCTATGCAAGGCAAGGTTTGGGTCTGGCAGATGATGACATGGAATGGACTAAGGGTTGGTATTCATACATGGCAGTCACCTACCAAAATTGCATGTATACCTAGAAGTCTTCAAGCAGAAAACATAAGGGACACATTTAGTTCATTTGCTTGTTTTATGTTTGGCTGTAGAACTTGTTTTGGTTGACTCAGTACTATGTTTGCAAGTTCCAACTGTATACCCAAATCTTGTTTGATCTGTGGGTATATCTGTTACCTCGCTTTTCAGAGTATATATATTTGCCTGTCTTGTGTGAGTCCTAAATATGCTGATGTTTCAGGAAAGGGCAATTTGAGGAACCCATATTCATTCCCTTCCATTTTGCCAACAGGGGGAACGGGCCCTTCATCAGATGCTGGTTGGGGATGTATGCTACGCTGTGGACAGATGATGCTGGCTCAAGCCCTTATCTGTAGACACTTGGGAAGGGGTGAGTTAAATTTGTTTTATAAACTTTCTTTTTTTTTTTTTTTTTGAGACGGAGTCTCGCTCTGTCGCCCAGGCTGGATTGCAGTGGCCCGATCTCGGCTCACTGCAAGCTCCGCCTCCCGGGTTCACGCCATTCTCCTGCCTCAGCCTCCGGAGTAGCTGGGACTACAGGCGCCCGCCACCACGCCCGGCTAGTTTTTTGTATCTTTTAGTAGAGACGGGGTTTCATCGTGTTAGCCAGGATGGTCTCCATCGCCTGACCTTGTGATCCGCCCGTCTCGGCCTCCCAAAGTGCTGGGATTACAGGCTTGAGCCACCGCGCCCGGCCGTTTTATAAACTTTCTCAGAGACCTCTGCAGTGTCACTTGCTGCTATTGATTTAGCTTGATGCTGAGCCTTGGGAACATTCAGTAATAAACTTGTAGGTCTTAAAGTGCTCTCTGCAAGCTCAAGTGGTGGGGCTGACAAGTCAACAAAGCCCCTCATAAGAAGGAAACAGCTAGTGTTTCCTTGTGAGTCACCAAGCCAGGGAGTTATTTTCCTGGGACAGAACTGAACATTGAGGGAGGTGTGTCATTTATCCTTTCCATCTTTGCTATTGTTTGAGTAAGTCCTTAGAAATGCAAGATAACAAAGGCAGCAGGAAAAAGGGTGTGGTGGTAAGTCTGTTTCTTGACCTCATTTAAGATATCTGCCTGGTGAAGGATGTAAGTGACCTAAAGGAAGTACATAGAGGGAGCTGGTACTATTTTGGTTTTGGTTCACTAAGGATGTCCAGCTGATGATGAAGGAATTGCTTCCTTGGGAGGACATTCAATTAAGAGCCTTCTGATAATGGTTGTTGGAACTCTTTTTTTTTTTTTTTTTTTGAGTCAGAGTTTCGCTTTGTCTCCCAGGCTGGAGTGTAGTGGTGCGATCTTGGCTCACTGCAACCTGTGACCCCCGGGTTCAAGTGATTCTCCGCCTCAGCCTCCTGAGTAGCTGGGATTATAGGTGCCTACCACCACACCTGGACGCCTGGCTGATTTTTGTATTTTTAGTAGAGATGGGGTTTTGCCATGTTGGCCAGGCTGATCTCGAACTCCTGACCTCAGATGATCCACCCACCTCGGCCTCCCAAAGTGCTAGGATTATAGGCATGAGCCACTGTGCCCGGCTGGTTGTTGGAACTCTTGAGTCTTGCTTTCTTAAAACATGTACATGCTTCCCTATGGGCATCTGAAGGATGGGGTTGGCTGCATGCCAGTTCAGGCACTTAGGTGAAGGTCCAGTTAGACTTGGGGATGAGACAGTGAAAGGACACTTTGGATGAAATTGGGCTGCTGAACTCATTGCCTGTTGCTAATTGAGGTTCAGAAGTATAGAAGCATCATTTTCCTTTTCCCACTGTGCAAACTCACAGATTTTGCTACAGCTTTCAGAGAGGATTGGAGAAGGGCCCAGGGAGGTTTCAGGGCTTATTGCCTTCTCTTCAGGGTTTGGGATATCCTGCTTGCCCTGGGTAGTATAATAATTTCCATTTTACAAATGAGGAAACCAAAGCTCAGGGAAGTGATGTGATTTACCCAGGGTAAAACAGCAAGAAATCGAAGATTTGGGGATAAAATAAAGATATTCCAACTCCTTGTCCAGTGATTTCCCTTGTTTATACATGCTTCTTGGTATAGATCCATTCTCACTATTTAATTTTTTTTTTCATTTATAACACACTTCAAAATGATTATTTTGGAAGCGAGTTCTGGAAGTAGGGAGCAAACTGGAAAAAAAAAAACCTCCACAGTCAGCAGTCTCAATTGTTTTAATACAAAAGCAAGTAGCAGGAAGAAGTTGGAAATAGATCTTGTAGCTAAAATGAGTTAAAAGAGTAATTTTGTAAAGATGTCTTTTGGATTGTTTCCTATTCAGCTATTTTAAAATTAAGGTAGAGTATTCACTTACCATTGTCGTCAGCAAATATTTAGTGGCATTTAGCAGCCAGCTAATTAGGATTTCCTCAGACTTGGACAATTTGGTAGCTAATGAAAAGAAGTTGGATGTGGTTCCAAATTCTGAAGGCTGTGCTGGATCCAAAGTTAAAAACTTTGGTTTTAGCAACACTAGAAGCAAAAAATAACTGAAGAGTCTTGAGATAATGGCCTTTGGCTTCAAGTGTAGTTCAGTCTTTATTTCAAACTCTCTCTAAAACCTCAGGAGAGAAATTTGTCTTGGAAGCAAACTAAGCCTCAAAAATCTGTCCCATTAGCCAGTGTTTCTAGAGCTGAGAGGATTGCAGTGATTACAGAGAGTTTTTGCAGTTGTCCTCAGTAAGTTACAAATGACCTCTGTAGGATTTAGGGGGCTGTGCTGAAGGCACAGACGGTATCCCTACAGATGTAGTTATTTTGGCTTTGGTCTTAGGGAAACCTTGAACACCTGATAGCACAGTTATTTGTTTTCCCAAAGCTCAGCATGGACTTTTTAAAAGGTGGTGTAAAAACGACAGCATGCAATTTTTTTAAGCTTCCTTAGTTGTGAGCTGTGTATATTCCCCTGTGAACTGTTGTGTATCAAAATAGCACTTCTTACCCGTGAGATCCTTTTGTCAATGCTGCCAAAATATAAGAGCAAAAGCCATTGCCGTCTATGTGGAGATGAGACGCTATGGCATCTGGCTTATATATCGATGTACTGCCGGGCTTTGTGGTGACCTCCTGTTCACTGAGTAACTGGCCAGAAAGGCCTTTGTGACGTTGTTTTTATATAATATTGATCCAGCTCTTGGGCTAAGTCAATTCCTTGGTCAACTTCTTGTTTTGCTTTTACTGTATACCCACTGAGTCTTTGAAAGCAATCACTTTCCAGATGTCTTTGTTATCAAAATGAAAGATACTTAGGAAGGTTCTAACTTGATCATTCCTGCCTTCTAGATGTGGTGCCTTTGTTTTCCTTCTAACTTTGTAGTTACAATAAAAGTGCAGAGAGGTAATAAACAGTTATAAAAATGTTTCTAACACATTTTTTTTTTCTTAAAAAGACTGGAGCTGGGAGAAACAAAAAGAACAACCCAAAGAATACCAACGCATCCTACAGTGCTTCTTAGATAGAAAAGATTGTTGCTACTCTATCCATCAAATGGGTAAGGTCATAAATCAATAGTTTAAAGGCAGTGCCTATTCCTGTTCCTTCTCTTCCCTTGCCTTATATGTGGCTCCATTAAGTTGTCCATCTGCTTAATTATTTATGCAAAAAATTAGGAGTTTGTGGCTTACTGGAAGATTGTTTGCTAACATGTTAATTTTTTCCACATAAAAACAGCACAAATGGGTGTAGGAGAAGGGAAATCAATTGGAGAATGGTTTGGACCAAATACAGTTGCACAGGTGTTAAAGTAAGTAAAAGAGTCTGGCGCCTGCCTTATTCTGCTGTCTCCTATGCTTCCCTCCCTAGACAACTAAACCTCCCATCAACCTAGGTATTCTTGCAATCCCTCTAAGCTACTCTTCCCACTAAACCATCAAATATCTGTGCCATTTTGCTCAGATGGCTCTTTTAAATGTGTAAGCATGGATATCTGTCTTGGTATATCAGAGTTATATTTACTGGTAGCAGTATATGTGGCTGTATCCTAGGACTCATTCAGTGTCTCATGCTGCAGATTGATGCTCATGTGCCTGGGAGCCATTGGCCTGAGGGTCCCTTTGAAGCCAAAAGTTTCATACTAAGTGGTAGAGGCTAAGCCAGCCTAAGCAAGAAGTGGACCCCCACAGGGCTCCTACATGCACTACATAATATTTAAAAACCCTGTTCATTCAGCTTTTTCTTTGTACCTTTACTGTGCTAAGTTCTGGGTGTGCAGAAATAAACTTGACATAGTCCTTGCCTCAAGGAACTCACCAGCTATTGGGGGAGACAAACCCCAGGGAAGTCTTGGAATCAGTTTGTCATCTCATAGCAGACTCAAGGTGTCCCACCATGGTATTCCAGTTGTCTTGTTAAATACCAGAATTCACCTTCCACAGCAAGAGGCAAGGTGGAGAGGTCAGGACCAACTTTTTGAAAGCAAATGGGGTGAGTGATGTTAGTACTTTTACACCTGCAGACCACTTTACCTGTTGTCACTCTCCTTCCTAACAACCTATCACTGATGGAAACTCCATGAGGGCAGAGATTGTATTTATCTTGTTCACTTTGTAACACTAGCACATAGAACTGCCTGGCACGTGTAAGTACGCAATAAATGCTCGATGAATAAATGAAAATGGCAGCCAGAATCTGGGGCCAGATTTAGGGATCAGAAGATTGAAACCTTCTGGCCTCCTTTGGTGTAGAACATTAAGCTCCTGGGCACTATAGGGGGACCTATTCCATGCAAAGTACAGATGGGACCCTGTTTCTATTACTAACCAGTCTTCAGTGAACTAGAATGCTTTGGGAATGTGTCTGTGAGGGGAGTGGCCTGGATTTTTTGGGGACCCAAGGAAAATCTGTATTGACTTTACTCCTTCCTAACAATGTAACCTCTCTGAGGCTGCTTTCTTGCCATAGTCAGAGTGCCTTTTGGGCATCGCTGACTCTGCTGAGTGAAAATCTGGCAGTGTTTCAGGAATCACTGTATGAACGTGGTGTGGAAAGTATAAGAGATTAGAATGGCTGTGCGGAGCCCAAAACCCAGCTTGAAATGGTTGGTGTTAAAACAATATCCTTCAGAATTTGCTTCTTTCTTCTAAATTTTAAGGTTACCAACAACAAAGTGGAAACCTAGATTTTATTTTTTTATTTTTTTTAGACAGAGTCTCACTCTGTCGCCCAGGCTGGAGTGCAGTGGCACAATCTCGGCTCACTGCAACCTCCACCTCCCAGGGTCAAGCATTCTCCTGCCTCAGCCTCCCGAGTAGCTGGGATTATAGGTGCCTACTACCACGCCCAGTGAATTTTTGTATTTTTAGTAGAGATGGGGTTTCACCATGTTGACCAGGCTGATCTTGAATTTCTGACCTCGTGATCCACCCGTTTCGACCTCCCAAAGTGCTGGGATTACAGGCGTGAACCACCATGCTTGGTGTAGATTTTTTAAAGAATGTAAATGGGTTCCAATTCATCATGATCATTAGCATTAACAACAGCATATTATTATTATATTATTGTTATTCTTCTGGAGAAAGATAATACATTAAAATGAATGAAATACAAGGGTAATGGTAGTTAACTTCCTGGGAGCTACCTGGTAGAGAGACTGTGTTTTCTTTGGTCCATTGAGACTGGTCTTTACCCACACATCCCAGAAATAGCCAGGTTAAACATGGCCTCATTTAACTGGCAAGGGAAGAAGAAGGAAAGGGAGAAATAGGTGGGGTACTTTACATAGACCTCAGATCATCTCTCTTTTAAAGGGGTTTTCTTTCTAATATACCATAAAGTCCTGCAGTTCAGCATGGTGGCTCTCTTCAGCTGCTGACCAGTAAAAGCTCGCACCTGGGCAAGTCAATTGAGTTTGAGATCCTGATTGATTTAGCCGCAAAATTTGATGATGAAATCTTTGATTGATTTACGATCTGATTGATTTGAATCCTGATTGATCCTGACGATTTGCGCGATCTTGATTGACGAACTTTGATTGATTGACGCGATCCTGGATTGATTTTTAGGCGGAAACTTATCGATTTTTAACGCGCGATCCTGACGACGCTCTCTCTCTCTGTCCCCCCTACCCACTGTCTCTCTCTCTCTCTGGGTTTACCTGGAACATATTCTCCATATTATCTGTGATCCCAAACAAATGTCTATTTTTTATGGACAGCTTCCTTTAAAAAAAATTTTTTTTTACAGTTTCCCTTTTGAAAAATGAAAATTCAGTAAGTCAGAATGTCTTTTATTTAAGAAAACAAAGTCTCTTGGGACTTTGAGAGCAGATGCACGGGTAACTTTTCTTTTTTCCCCAGTAGGTGTCCCATCATTTTGTGAAGTAGACTTCTCCAGCTTGTAAAGCAGAAACTTCTTTTTGAGGTTCAGATACAGTGACTCAGGGACATTCTCAAGGTCTCTAGATGTGGAGCGTCCCAGAGCTCTGGCAAAGAAGCCGAGCTAACCTGAACACCAGCTTTTCTGTGGCTCAGTGTTGGTGACTTTAGGAACACTGGGCATAAATTGTACTGTTTTCTGCTGATATTTCCATCTTCCCAAATTGTGACTTCCTTATACATTGCTTTGCAGAAAACTTGCTTTATTTGATGAATGGAATTCCTTGGCTGTTTATGTTTCAATGGATAACACAGTGGTCATTGAAGATATCAGTGAGTTACCAGTCTGTTTAACTTCCCAGCTGATGGGTGATGAGTTCCTTCCTCACCATTCAGAATTCTGGGACTCAAGAGAGTCTCTCTGGTCTTCCCCACCAGGGCAGGGGAGCTTAGGGGAGCACAGGGCTCTGATTCTTTCTTTTCAGTTTTCTGAGAGGGAGAACACCATTAGAGGGGCCTTGCTGCTCCTCAGTGAGGTACCACACTCCTTCCCTGCAGAAAACACAAAGTGCATATAATTTATTCAACCACCAACAGATCTTTCATGGAGGCTCACCCTTGTCCAGGCCTGTGATTCCTGCACTGAGGAGTCAGAGCAACCTAAAGATACAGTCCCTGTCTCAAAAGCCCTGGCAGACTTGAGAAATGAGATTCTTACAATGAGCCCAGAATCCCTATTGGGAGCTAAACAAGTACCCTGCGGCCGGAATGAAAAGCATGAGCCCTAGAGGAATGGCCTGGGCTTCGTGCGGGTGGGGAGTCAGCTGAACCCTGGTGGCAGAGGAGAGGGCCCTCTAGGCAGGGTGGGGGGCATGTGAGGTTCCCCTTAGTTTTGATATTGGAGTATCTTCTAGGGCTGAAGACTCCTTACTTATCCAATTTTCTGTTCTTCCATTTCTAGAAAAAATGTGCCGTGTCCTTCCCTTGAGTGCTGACACAGCTGGTGACAGGCCTCTCGATTATTTGACTGCTTCAAACCAGAGTAAGGGCACCTCTGCCCACTGCCCAGCCTGGAAGCCCCTGCTGCTCATTGTGCCCCTTCGCCTGGGCATAAACCAAATCAATCCTGTCTATGTTGATGCATTCAAAGTAAGTCACTTCTTTCCCCGAGCCCATTGCTGCCTGCCCATCACACTGCCATCTCAGCACAGAGATCCGTGAGCAGCAGTCCACAAGTGAGTTGAGAATCTTGCATTCTCTTTCTCTCCAGGAGTGTTTTAAGATGCCACAGTCTTTAGGGGCATTAGGAGGAAAACCAAATAACGCGTATTATTTCATAGGATTCTTAGGTAAGAAAGGAGGAATCACAAGTAAGTCATCGTGGGCTGTGGGAGGGCGTGGGGACAAGGTTTGCATGGGAGACCAGGCAATTCCAGTTAGTGGGTTCCCATCTAGCCCAGGGATGCCACGGCCTCTGGTCAACTCCTTCTGTCTCCAGCCTAACTAATGGAGAGTTATGTTTCTGTGTGCCTGACAGAAAGCAGGTCCAATTTCAATGCCTTTACTTCCTTGCTTCTTGATAAGATGGTTCCATTGCTTTCCCACTGGATAGCCCCAAGGTCACAGCATTGCTCCAGCACATCTCTCTCCTGCCTGTGGGGCCCAGGGTGGTGGAATTTCAATCCCTTGACTTTGCCAATATCTCTCTTATTAGGGCCTGCTGGCTCATTGTTCAGAGCTGTGACAGGGTGGGAATTAGAGGAGGCAAAGACAGAAGTATCCTTTTCCTGAGAATGGGGACTAAGCCTTAAAACCACTAACCTCTTAATGTGGACCGAGCAAGCAGCCCAACATTGCCTGCATAGGAAGGCACCTCTGGAAACCCAGTCTCTTGACTCACTAGCTATGACCAGAGACATTTGAGGTCCTTGGTACACAAGGTAAGCTAGCCTAGTGCTTCTGAAGCTTTAGCATGCACGTGAATCACCTTGAGAGCCTATTGGAGTGCAGGTTCAGTAGGTCTTGGGTGGGGCCTGAGAGTCTGCATTTCTAACTAGGTGGTGCCGATGCTGCTGGTCCACAGACCATACTTTGCATACCAGGGCCTAAATACCTGGTTAGTGTTGAAGAGCATGTGTTAGAGAGTGATGTGGCCAGGAAAATTTGGTACAGGACACCTTTTGCAGGGGTGGGATGGTCTGAGACTTGGCCTCAAGAAAGTTATGAGCTCAGATTGGTTGACAAAGAAAGGAGAGCTACAGGAGTTACAAGGGAATGGCATGAGGGCATGTGCAAAGGACAGGGCAGAGATGGCCTTAGTCATCCTCCCCAACACATCTCCTCTTGGACATTCAGGGAGGTGAGGTGGGATGGGAACAGACACACCTGGCTTTGCATGCCAATCCCCCATTTGCTACTGTGTGACTTCAGGAAAAAGATACCAGTATTCAGTCTCAGGTTCCTCTTATGTAAAATAGGGTTAATGCCTGACTCACCCTATTGTCACCTTACAGTAAAGCGTTCAGCCAGGCATATAGGACAGTCAGTGAAAGGTGGCTGCACCTTGCTTGACCCCAACACCTCTTTCCTTTGCCAGCCCCTTCTTCCTCTCTTTAGGTTGGCAGGGGGCGGGGGGCAGGGGGCGGGGCGCAGGGATTGCACAGCTGCCTCTGTTTTCTCTAATGCTGCTATCTATTGGTTGAGCCTAAGAATTACAGCTAAATGGAAAATGTAGAGCCTGTAAAGGCTTTTATTTTTCTAAGTATAAAACCTAGTATTTGGAGTTCTGCAAAATCAGATGCCCTCTGTTCCTAAGCACGTGGGTTCAAAGAAAATGTTGCAAAAAATAGATTTCCAGTTGTTCATGCTTGACTTAGTCCCTTCAGGCGGCTATAACAGAATAGTATAGATGAGGTGGCTTTATAAACAACAGAAATTTATGTCTCACTGTTCTAGAGGCACTGTTACCTTGTGTACCAAGGACCTCAAATGTCTCACTGTTCTAGAGGTCCAAGATCCAGGCACTGGCAGATTCGGTGTCTGGTGAGAGCCCACTTCCTGGTTAATAGATGGCTGTTATCTTGCTGTGTCCTCACATGGCAGAAGAAGCAAAGGAGCTTTCTGGAGTCTCTTTTATGAAGGCACTAATCCATTCATAGGGGCTCCACCCTCATGACTAAATCACCTCCCAAAGGCCCCACTTCCTAGTACCATCATATTGGGGGTTAGGATTTCAACATATGAATTTTAGGGAGACATAAACATTCAGTCCACAACAGTGTTTGAGGACAACTTTGAAACAGATTAGAAAATAACTTTGGAGGAATCTCAGTGAATAGTGTATGTGAGTCCTGGGTGCCCTGGCCTCCCTATCCCAAGTTAGCTCCAGAGAATTTCTCCAAGGTGGTGTAGCCGTCCTGTTTCTTGAGGCCACTGGGTCAGAGTAGCTTTTGTGAAGTTTGACTACTCATTAAAAAGATGTGGGCAATCCTCAGTTCTTTAATACCCCAAGACAGAGGTTCACATAGTGCCCATTTGCCTGTTAACTTTTATAAGTCCTTTGTGCAAACTTCACTTGAGGGCTTTAAGTCCCTCCGACTCCCCTTTTCTGACTCACACCCTTACTGTTTGAGGTTGAGTGGTCCAGATTGGCAGAATATCTGAAGCGAGGGAAGAGATGCAAGTTGCCATTTTCTAAATAGTTGTCCCATTCCAGAGACTCTGCAAAGAGTGTTATCTCTCTTTCTACACACACACATTTATACATATATATAAATACTTACATATACATTTTATATATTAAAAATATATATTAAAATATATAAAATGTATTACATATGCATATACAAAGTATTACATATACATTTTATAAATATGTAAAATGTATGAATGTATATATAAAATACATTGTATATATAAATAAATGTATATATAAAAATATATAAAATAAATGTATAAAAATATATAAAATAAATAAAATGTATATATAAAATACATATAATGTATTACATATGCATATACAAAGTATTATATATTTTATATATAAATATATAAAATAGATAAATAAAATGTGTTATATACACCATGGAATACTATGTAGCCATAAAAAGTAATGAAATCATGTCCTCTGCAGCAACATGGATGGAGCTAGAGGCCATTACCTAAGTGTACTGTATCTCTTATAAGCACTCTCAGAAATGATGCAGCTTGTGGCTGGGTGCGGTGGCCCACACTTGTAATCCCAGCACTTTGGGAGGCCAAGGCTGGTGGATCGCCTGAGCTCAGGAGTTCGACACCAGCTTGGGCAACATGGTGAAATGCCGTCTATACCAAACATACAAAAAATTAGCTGGATGTGGTGGTGTACGCCTATAGACTCAGCTACTTGGGAGGCTGAGATGGGGATTACTTCCAAGCAGATTGCTTGAGCCCAGGAGGTCAAGGCTGCAGTGAGCCAAGATAGTGCCACTGCACTCCAGCCTGGGTGACAGATCGTATTAGTCAGGGTTCTCTAGAGGACCAGAACTAATGGAATATATATATACATATATATGTGTATATATATGTGTGTGTGTCTGTGTATGTAACATACACACACAGACACACACACACACACATATATATAAATATAAAAATATATATAAAGGGGAGTTTATTAAGTATTAACTCATATGATCACAAAGTTCCACAATAGGCCGTCTGTAGGCTGAGGAGCAAGGACAGCCAGTCTGACTTCCAAAACTGAAGAACTTGGAGTCTGATGTTTGAGGGCAGGAAACATCCAGCGTGGAGAAAGATGTAGGCTGGGAGGCTAGGCCCATCTCTGTTTTTCACATTTTTCTGCCTGCCGCCCTGGCAGCTGGTTAGATTGTGCCCACCTGATTAAGAGTGGGTCTGCCTTCCCCAGCCCACTGACTCAAATGTTAATCTCCTTTGGCAACACCCTCACAGACACACCCAGGATCAGTACTTTGTCTCCTTCAATCCAGTCAAGTGAACACTCAGTATTAACCATCACAAGTCCACCCCTTGTCAACTGGTACACATATACATCTCCTGAGATCATACATCATCTTCAAATAAAGACAATAATAAGGTCATAATTTGTCTAACATAATACAACTATCCTTCGTACAACTGGACACGCACCAATCCCCAACCCAAACACTATTACATAAACTTAACAATACTTAAATGCTGATGTGAAGTCAATAAATCTTATGTCACATGATAAAGGAGAAAGGATATAAAATGAGAATATCTTCTGAGTACAAGTGTATATATGAGCAAACATGTTTTTAACAAAAGAAGGAGGAAATATTCATGACAATTGCAGTCCTCGTTTCTGTAGCTGGTCACGTGGTCGTAGCTAGTATTGATGACTACCTTCTTTTACTACCCATTCTGTATTCCCTTTGCCTTCAATAAACACTTCAGCAGGTCATGATTTTTTTTCCTGGTGGATTGACCCAAACCTTCATTCCTGAAGGGTCTGGGCCATTTGTAGTCCTGCCTGGATTGGGCTGTTGTAGTTTCCCATTGACCTTAATCACAGGGCATGGTAATACTAAGAGACACCCAAATGGATCTCCTGTATTCCATGCATACTTTTTCTTACCTCCATTGTGGGGCAGTAGACTGATTTCATCTTGATAGTCCGAGTCAGTCACCCCAGCCAACACTGTAACTCCCTTATTAGCCTGTTGATGTAAAGGTAAGAGGAGCCCAAAGTATCCACGTGGCAATCTTAACTTCTGATTTAATGGAGTCGTTGTGTCTCCTGGTGGCAGCATTTCTTCCCCTGGGACTAAGACCTCTAGGCCAGCAGAACTTAATGTCAGGGGAACAGGAAGAAAAAATTTTGCTAATGGATCACTAGGGCCGATGGTGAGTGGTGCCACTTCCACTTCCACCCCTTGATTCCTGGACCTGTGAATCCCGGCTATGAGAGAAAGAGTACCATATATTGAATGCCAATTCGGAGCTTACACAGCCTTCTGGAAAACTTTGCCCCAGCCCTACAAAGTATTGTCACCTAGTTGGCATTGTAATTGTAACTTCAAAATGAAATTCCACCATTCTATCAATCCAGCTGCTTCAGGCTAATGGGAAGCATGGTAAGACCAGTGAATTCCATGAGAATGAGCCCACTGCCACACTTTCTTAGGCATAAAGTGAGTGCCTTGGTCAGAGCCTGTTTGGAATACCATGATGTTGGATAAGGCTGATGGGGAACATGGTAAGACCAGTGAATTCCATGAGAATGAGCCCACTGCCACACTTTCTTAGCCATAAAGTGAGTACCTTGGTCAGAGCTGTGTGGAATACCATGATGGTGGATAAGGCATTCTGTGAGTCCATGGATGGGAGTCTTGGCAGAAGCATTGCGTACAGGATAGGTAAACCCATATGTAGACTAAATGTTTATTCCAGTGAGAATAAATATCTGCCCTTTCCATGCTGGAAGAAGCCCAATATAATCAACCTGCCACCAGATAGCTGGCTGATCACCCTGAGGAATGGTGCCATATTGAGGGCTCCGTGTTGGTCTCTGCTGCTGGCAAATTGGGCACTCAGCAGCGGCCGTAGCCAGGTCAACCTTGGTGAGTGGAAGTCCATGTTGCTGAACCCATGTGTAACCTCCATCCCTGCCACCATGGCCACTTTGTTCATGGGCCCATTGGGTGATGACACGGGTAGCTGGGGAAAGAGGCTGAGTGGTGTCCACAGAATGGGTCATCCTATCTACTTGATTATTAAAATTCTCCTCTGCTGAGGTCATTCATTGGTGAGTACTCACATGGCATACAAATATCTTCACAGTTTTTGACCACTCAGAGAGGTCCATCCACATATCTCTTCCCCAAATTTGGCATCAATTTCCCAATCATGCTTCCTCCAAGTCCCTGACCATCCAGTCAAACCATTGACTATAGCCCATGAATTAGTATATAATCGCACATGTGGCCGTTTCTCCTTCCATGCAAAGTGCACAATCAGGTGCACTGCTCGAAGTTATGCCCACTGGAAAGATTTCCCTTCAATGGGCCAGAGTAACACACCCAAATGAGAAATGTGTTGCCTCCAAAATCCAAATAGGCCCAGCAGGCATTGTGTCTCTTTCTTGGTTGCAGGAGGGGCCAATTGCAGCAATTTTTCCTTCACCTTAGAAAGAATATCTTGACAGGCCCCACACCACTGGACCCCTAGAAACTTTACTGAGGTAGAAGGTCCCTGAATTTTAGTCAGATTTATTTATCCCAACTTCTGGGAAATAAATTATTGGCAAATGTCTTACCAATAAGTCCAGTGTGTTTGCTACTTCTTGCTCACTGGATCCAATCAGCACAATGTCATCAATGTAATGGACCAATGTGGAAGTGAAAAGCAATCAAGGTCTCTCCAAATAAGATTATGACACAAAGACGAAGAGTTCATATGCCCCTGAGGTAGGACAGTAAAGATATATTGCTGGCCTTGCCAGCTGAAGGCAAATTGCTTCTGGCGGGCCTTATGGACAGGAATGGAGAAAAAGGCATTTGCTAAGTCAATGGCTGCATACCAGGTACCAGGAGATGCGTTAATTTGCTCAAGCAATGAAGCTACATCTGGTACAGCAGCTGCAATTGGAGTCACCACTTGGTTAAGCTTACAGTAATCCACTGTCATTCTCCAAGATCCATCTGTCTTCTGCACAGGCCAAATGACAGAGTTGAACTGGGATGTGGTGGGAATCACCACCTCTGTGTCTTTCAGGTCCTTGATGGTGGCACTAATCTCTGCACTCCCTCAAGGGATGCAATATTGTTTTTGATTTACTGTTTTCCTAGGTAGAGGAGGCTCTAATGGCTTCCATTTGACCTTTCTCACCGTAATAGCCCTCACCCTACCAGTCAGGGAGCCAATGTAGGGGTTCTGCCAGCTGCTAAGTATGTCTATGCCAATTATGCATTCTGGCACTGGGGAAATGACCATGGGATGAGTCTGGGGACCCACTGGGCCCATTGTAAGTCACACCTGAGCTAAAACACCATTGATTACCTGACCTCCATAAGCCCCTACTTTAACTGGAGGACCACAATGATGTTTTTGAGATGGAGTCTCGCTCTGGCACGCCCAGGCTGGAGTGCAGTGGCGGATCTCAGCTCACTGCAGCCTCCGCCTCAGGGGTTTGCATGCATTCTCCTGCCCTCCACTCACGAGTAGCTGGGACTACGGCGCTTCCGCCACACCACCCATAGCTAGTTTTTGTATTTTAGTAGAAAGCTGAGGTTTCACCATATTGTAGGATGGTCTTGCGATCTCCTTCTTAT
The DNA here is from genome assembly GCF_008728515.1 of Papio anubis. Classification (NCBI taxonomy): domain Eukaryota; kingdom Metazoa; phylum Chordata; class Mammalia; order Primates; family Cercopithecidae; genus Papio; species Papio anubis. The sequence continues at coordinate 45,346,558 of NC_044996.1, read as the reverse complement.
TCTAGTCCATATTACGTCTATTTCTCTAAAATGATGCTGGGATTACAGGCTTGAGCCACATGGCCCGGCCACAATGATGTTTTGGGTTCCCTGGAATCAGTGTCAGCTCAGAGCCAGTGTCCAGTAAGCCCCGAAATATCTGATCATTTCTCTTTTCTCATTGCACAGTTACCCTGCTAAAAGGCTGGAGGTCTCCTTGGGGAAGGATGGGAGAACGATTCACTGCATAAATTGTCAGTAATATAGTGAGGTCCTTCCTCAAGGGGACCTGGCCTCCCCTTCATTCAAGGGGTTCTGGGTCTGTAAACTGGCTCAAGTCTGGAAATTGATGGATGGGCTGTGAGTCTCTGTTTTTGTAATTCAAATTAGTCTTTTGTGCATTTGACCTAGAAGTTTTCTGCTTATATAAATTAAGTAGGAATGCAGTAGGCTTCCTATCAATTTCACTTCTAGGAACACCATGATTAATTAGCCAATGCCAGAGCTCTACACAAGTCAGACTGTTGTGATTGCAGTAGTCTGAAAGCAATAGTCAGACTATTGCTTTGACTCTGCTGTCCATTACGGTAGCTACGCCCACCTTGCCTTTGATGGTTGAGTGCTGCCACTTGGCCCCTGCCACCTCAGGATCCAATTATTCCCATTATATTTAAATTTTGTAGTTGAGTGACTGCAGTTCCCACTGTTAGATCTGACATACAGAGAAGAGCAATTATAGTACTCTTCGAAGATGCAGGTGCTGCCCTCACAAATCTATTTTGCAAGGCATTGGTCAAGGGTATATCTTCTGGACTCTCCCAGCTGGGGTGAATAGGTCTGAAGTGACTAATCCACTCCACCATCCCAATCTCCCTAAGCCTTTGGATCCCTTCCTCTACATAAAACTAAGGGAGATCAGGCATTTTCATCTCGCTTACAGTGGACCATCTTTTAATCCATATTTCAGCTAACCAAGCAGATAAGCTATTTAGAACCTTTTATAACTCCCCGAGCTGCAACATTAAATGCAGTCTCTAACATAGTGGGCCCAAATCAATAAATTCAGCCTGATCCAACTCTGTGTTCCTTCCACCATTATCCCAGACCCTTAATATCCGTGCCCATGCCTGTTCTCCAGGTTTCTGTTTATATAAATTAGAAAACTCAAGCAGTTCTTTTTGAGTATAGTGCACCTCCTCATGGGTCACACTCTCAATCTCACCTCCAGGAGCCCACCAGGACTTTAGTCTAAAGTCTGGAAGCAAACAGAGGTGTTGGGGGTGGCTCCTGAGGAGAATCCACATTATCTTGCCTGGCAACTGCCTCAGGGGGGGCCATCACTGTTGCTTGAGGCAGCGCAGGGTTTATCTCCTCAGTCAAAGGTGGAAAGGCTGATGACAGCATGGGTCAGGGAGGGGATGTTGCCACTACTGGAGATGGGGAAGCTGTTTCTTCTGGCAAAAAAAGTTCATCAGAGTTTACAAACTCAGTGTCCCCAGCTTCATCAGGGTCCACCCACACATTCCCATTCCAAGTTGCAGGGTCCCATTCTTTTCCAATCAATGCCCTCACTTTAAACAGTAGACACCTGGCAAGGCTGTGCATGCATCTTTTGTTGCAGGCCAGTCACTCGCATGATAAGAGCTTGTGTCTGTTTTTCCACAATTTCAGCTCTTTCTCTACAGGAGATAAGACTCTCACTTAGGGCAATCTTAGCAGATTTTAGGTTGAATATCTGCTTCTGAAGCCTGGAGTTAGAATCCCTGAGTTCATTTTCTTTCATCACTTTGTCCACTGAACTTAGGAGCAACCAACCAGCTTCATTATGTTCCTTGGCTTTCCACGTATGGTCAATTGTATTTTGTATAGTCACTGAACTCCTTGCCTCTCATGAGCGATGATTCAGGTGTGTCAAATGCATTATTTTGCATAACTATCTAAACAGTCCACACCAAGGACTATCAGTATTCCCTATACTATTAGAAGTAGAGTCCTTAGCATTTTTGGGTCTAATCATATTAAGTAGCCAACTCCAGAAACCCCAAAACCAATGAAAGAACTCCATCCTAATATTCTGTTCCTCTAGAACCACTCCTGGTACCAAAATCTGTATCAGTCAGGATTCTCTAGAGGGACAGAACTAATGGAAAAAATATATATATATATAAAATATATAACCATTTGTATAATATATATATTCCCTTTATATAATACTGTATATATATACATATATGAGTTTATTAAGTATTAACTCACATGATCACAAGGTCCCACAATAGACCATCTGCAGGCTGAGGAGGAAGGACAGCCAGTCTGAGTTCTAAAACTGAAGAACTTGGAGTCCAATGTTTGAGGGCAGGAAGCATCCAGCATGGGAGAAAGATGTAGGCTAGGAGGCTAGGGCCGTCTCTCTTTTTCACATTTTTCTGCCTGCCACCCTGGCATCTGGTTAGATTGTGCCCACCCAGATTAAGGACGGGTCTGCCTTTCCCAGCCCACTGACTCAAATGTTAATCTCCTTTGGCAACACCCTTGCAGACACGCCTGGGATCAATACTTTGCATCCTTCAATCCAGTCAAGTTGATACTCAGTATTAACCAGCACACAGAGGGGAGACCCTGTCTCGAAAAAAAAAAAAAAAAAGACGCAGCTCGTAAAGCTCCACTCCATGCACATCCACACACACAGACATACCACCCATGGGAAAAGGTCCAAGTCAGAGTCAGAGAAGATGTTATTATTCCCAACACCTTAACTCCAAACATCCCAGCAGATGACTCAGTTCTAAACCTGTTTTGGCTTTCTATTTTCTTGCCTACAACTTCCTTTCCCTCAGACCTTTCTGTGGTCTTGGGTAGGCTTCCTTCTAGCCATCTTGGTTGCTCTTTAGTGTAATCTGTGGCTTTTTCGATATCACTGATCTTGCCTACCTGTGGTCTAGGGGAAAAATATCTACCTTGACTTTCATAAAGCAAATCATATGGGGGGATTGATTTCTATATACTCTTAACCATACATTTGTAGGGAAATACTGTTGATTTGCAGTAAAATAATTCTCTGGCCACTTTCTATTTGTGTTGTGTTTTAAGCATTTCACAGAGGTGAAATCTTCTGGTCCTTGTAATATACCATGAGGCAAGTAGAACAGGCCCAATGACCCTAGTTTAAAAACAAGAAAATTAAGACAGAGTGAATTAAGTGGTTTGTCCTTGGCTTATGATAGAAAAATGTTAAACCTTTCAAGAGACTTCAGAAACAAACATATTCTTTGCCAACAGAAACATGTGGATGTGCCCAACACAATCCTGGATACCATTTCGGAGGGAGTCTTTGGGGCATCCTTCCCTACCCCAGTCTTTGGCAGCAGGTAGATCTCTCCTTGCTCGCCTGATGTAGCCGAGCATACAGAGAACCATATGGCCTTCAGGCCCCAACAGCGAGGCTGGGGTACCTCGTAGGCACTTTTGCCTCCTCAGCCTGTGGCTGATGAACAGTAGAGGGACCCTCGGCCCTTTGAATATCAGGTCAAAGCAGAAATTTTATTATCCTAAACTCCTCCCATGTCATTTTGGGCCTAGACTTTTTCAATTTAATGAAGCATAGACTATATCTCTTGTGTCAAGGTCAGTCATCTCAAAGTGCATTTTCCAAGTGAGCGGTATCTGTACTGATGTTAATGTGACGAAGGCAGTGCTTTCTAACAGAAACTTACTAACTTGCTAATAAGTACTAGCTTGCTAGCTAATCAGGACCCGAAGTCAGCTCACTGGTTTCTCATCCATAAAGAGTCAGCATTTCCATTCCATAAAAAGTCAGCATTTCTTTTGAAGGTCAGGACCTCCTCCCTTACCAGAGGTGCTCTCTGAGCGTGGGGCTAAGAACCAGCGGTCTAGCCTGAGATGCTTTCCAATGTCAAAAGAGGCAGAAAGCTCCCTGATGGTACCTGGGCCCATGACCTGGTGACCCCATCTACCACCTCTTTGTTACTGCTGCTCACAGAGCCTGCCATGCCATCTGTGGTCTCTCATTCCCACATTTTCTCAAACCTGTCACTTTCCATTTTGGACTTGGACTTTGAGGAGATGTAAATGGTAGGGCATGTCTTCTCATTGAATGATCAGATTTGGGCGCAAGTGGCTTCCTTTAATCATGCTCACCCTGGCTTCAGGCTTTCTGTCATTCCATTCTCATTGTCACCAAGGGAGGGGTTAAGAGAACCAGAGTGCCTTCTCCCAATGACAGCAGTGGGGCCAGGACCGGTAGTCCTTTGAAGGTTAAGCATATCTCCTTCAAAACAGGTGATGAGCTCATCTTCTTGGACCCTCACACAACCCAGACCTTTGTCGACACTGAAGAGAATGGAACGGTTAATGACCAGACTTTCCATTGCCTGCAGTCCCCACAGCGAATGAACATCCTGAACCTGGATCCTTCAGTTGCACTGGTGGGTATTCGTAGGTTGAGTGGGCCAGGAGATACGATGTGTACAGATTGGTTCCCTGGGAGTTATCCAGATTGCTAGGTAGGGAGGCAAGAGTATGTTTGCTCACTATCTGCATTAGAGGCAGTAGAATATAGTGGGGAAGGAATGGACCCTGAAGCCAAACTGCTCCAGTTGGAATCTTGGCTCTGCCTCTTACTAACTGTATTAGTCTGTTCTCCCACTGCTAATAAAGACATACCTGAGGCTGGGTAATTTATAAAGGAAAGACGTTTAGTTGACTCACGGTTCCACATGGCTGGGGAGGCCTCCCAATCATGGTGGAAGATGAAGGAAGAGCAAAGGGGTGTCTTACATGGTGGCAGGCAAGAGAGCTTATGCAGGGAAACTCCCATTTATAAAACCATCAGATCTCATGAGCCTTATTCACTACCACAAGGACGGTATGGGGGAAACCACCCCCATGATTCAGTTATCTCTACCTGGTCCCACCCTTGACACATGGGGATTATTACAATTCAAGATGAGATTTGGGTTAGGACACAGCCAAACCATATCACTAACTACGCACTTAGGAGGAGTGAATCTTTCTGAGCCTCGGTCTTCTCATCTCTAACATGAGGAAAACAATAGTTCCTTCCTTATGGGACTGTATGAGGTGCAGTGCATGTAAGGCACTTAGCACTGGGCCTGGCACATTGTAAGCATTCTGTAAATGTTAATTATCATCATCTTTCCCCCGTTTCCTTCTTGTCCTCAAATTATTGCTACCCAGGCACAGGGAGGAAGATGGGATATCACTAGGGAGAGATAAGGGAGCAAGATGCCCTGGGTGCACACAATCTAGGAAGCTGCAGGGTTTTCCGCCAGAAGTATGATTGGTGTCTACACACACTGAAGGGGCATCTGCCTGTGAAGTAGCCAGTGGTTCTGAGGCCTGTCTGCATCCTCTCCTCCAGTTTAATCCAATTGTCAGTATACCAGTGACCAAGAGCTGCGAGTCCTCCTCTTGTGAACCATTCTTTCACTACTCTGGGATGGCTTTGAGGTTGAGAAAGCGCAGACTGGTGGTTCACTCTATTCTCATAGATAACTTCCTGAAAGTCAATGCCAGCTTCTTAAGTATTGCCTCTAGCTAAAAGTACTATTTGGCTTTTGTTTGTTGGCTTAATTGAATGTTCTTTGGAGATGTGTATTTTTGTACACTGAAAGTAATGGAATTAACCCTACACTTTGAAGATGATCTTCAAGTTAAAATATCTCACAGCATGAGGAAAGAGGGAAAGGGACAGAGAGCAAGGGTGAGAATGAGATCAAGACTTGAGAGAGTAATGTGTATGTCTGGGTAAGGGAATGAGTTAGGAGAGAGAGAAGCCCAGGCAGTCTTCCTCCTTTATTGCTGGGAAGTCACATCCACAGAGACTGGCCCACATCCTAATTCTGGGCCAACAGCTCCATTGTGCAATACCAAGGATAATTCTAAGTTGTGTTCTTTTGCTTTTCCCTAAGGGATTTTTCTGCAAAGAAGAAAAAGACTTTGATAACTGGTGTAGCCTTGTTCAGAAGGTAAAGCTATATGTTTTTCTTAGTCTGAAAAATGAAGTCACTCAATTTTATTCCTTTTCAAGATTGTTTTTCATAGTAAAAAAAAAATCCTACTCTGATACGACTTTACTGCAAGAGAAAGAAACTAAGGCAACAAAGAAACTATTAAGGTGTGGGGAATTGTGCATAACTTTGGGGGAACTGAACAAAAATTTTGGTTTGAAGTATCCTTAGCATGTCAAGGGAGTGATATTTTTGGTGATGAAACTTAATGTTTTATCTCATTAATAGAGAATTATTTTCTAAAGGCAATACTTACATTTTAGAATGCAGCAAAGCTGTATTTATGTCACATTTAAAGGTGGAATGAGAATTTTCTGGTAAGACTATGCCTTTTATTTTATTTTATTATTATTATTTTTTGAGACAACGTCTCGCTCTGTCACCCAGGCTGGAGTGTGGTGGCGGGATCTGGGCGCACGGCAACCTCCGTCTCCCAGGTTCAAGCGATTCTCCTCCCTCAGCCTCCCGAGTAGCTGGGATTACAGGCGCCTACCACCACACCCAGCTAATTTTTTTTTTTTTTGAGACAAAGTCTCGCTCTGTCACCCAGGCTAGAGTGCAGTGGCATGATCTCCGCTCACTGCAAGCTCCACCTCCCAGGTTCACGCCATTCTCCTGCCTCAGCCTCTGGAGTAGCTGGGACTACAGGCACCCGCCACCACACCCGGCTAATTTTTTGTATTTTTAGTAGAGACGGGGTTTCACTATGTTTGCTAGGATGATCTTGATCTCCTGACCTCGTGATCTGCCCGCCTCGGCCTCCCAAAGTGCTGGGGTTACAAGTGTGAGCCACCGCGCCCGGCCTAATTTTTGTATTTTTAGTAGAGACAGGGTTTCACCACATTGGCCAGGTTGGTCTCAAACTCCTGACCACAGGTGATCTGCCCACCTCGGCCTTCCAAAGTGCTGGGATTACAGGCATGAGCCACCGCGCCCAGCTAAGACTATGCCATTTAAATTAGGATATATACCATACATGTTGGACTGCCACTGAAACCATGCCAATATGTAGCAATAGTCTCTTGGGACAGATTTAATTTGACTAACTGACATTTCTTTGGAGCCAATGCTTCAGGAACATCTCACCCCTAAAGTGAGCTGGACCCATGCATCTGGCACAGGAACTATGCCTCATGATGGAGAATAGGCAGTGAGTGCTGGCCTTCATCAGATACTCCCCGCAATGTCCTTCCTTCCTGGCCAAACAGTATCTAGAATTGAAGATGGCTGGGTCTTCCGATGGTTCAAGTAGAGGATGCATGTATTTTCTAGGCCCCTATTTTCACCTGGCAACCAGCAGACCACTGTCTCAGGATTTGGGGTCAAAGATTGCCAATTAGAAATGTGACTCTGCAGTATTTAAAACTGTTTCGGTATCTCCCCAGGAAATTCTGAAGGAGAATTTAAGGATGTTTGAATTAGTTCAGAAACATCCATCACACTGGCCTCCCTTTGTACCTCCAGCCAAGCCAGAAGTGACAACTACTGGGGCAGGTAAGCTGTTGTTCAGTGGCTCTCAGCTAGAAGACCCATGTATAGCAATTGTTTTATGAGAAAGAAGGAATTGTGGCCCATGCTTTCTGTGGACAGTAAAATTTCTACTCAGCTGGAGTGATCAAAAAATGGTGCTTCCGATTATTTTAATCTTCAGATGAGCTGATATTTACCAATTTCAAAGAATGATAAAAGAAGAAAATGAGCTCGTTGCAAAAGTTCCATGCAAAATCAAGATGACTAGGATTGCTTTTTCAGGGTCTGGTTCAAGATAGCAAATTGAGGCCATCGATAATTCAAAGGTATCTTGAAGGGCTTGCAGAGCCTTGGCCACATCACCGTCGTTAGGTTTATTTAACAAGTCTGGCTATTTTGAGTCTTTATAGAGAATTCTAATACTTGGCAGTAGTTCTAATTGTAAGTCTCCTCCACACAAGTCTTTCTTTAGTAAAGCAATTAAAAATGCATAGTCTTAACTACTGAGTAATGTATTGATTGACCACTTCAACCCAAGTGTCAAGCTTTTCTTCTTACTCATTTCCATATTCTGATAGAATTCATTGACTCTACTGAGCACCTGGAGGAGTTTGATCTGGAGGAAGATTTTGAGATTCTGAGTGTGTAGAATCCTGGGAACTCAACTTGAAGGTCTGTCTTCCATCTGGCACCATAAAAACATGAACTTATTACAGAAAACTTTTCTAGTCAGCAAGTGCCTATATGCCAATAGCATACAAACTCAATAGCAATCATGACTGAGCCAATCACTGTTTCTCAGAAAAACAAGACAAAACAAATGACAGTAACCCTTCCCTGGAAAGAAATAGAACAATCATGGAGCCTAGGAGCAGACAGATGAGAAGGAGTTCATTGCTTCCCAGCTTGTCTTACATGGCTACAGCAAGTCTTCAGCTGCTGCAATGAGGAAATGGACATCTAGAAGACAGACAGCAACTCTCAGCTTGCTTCAAGCACCAGCAAATAAAAGATGGTTAAGCTGTTCTTCTTCATCCTTTCAGATGTGACCTCTTTGGGACTAAATACTAAGAAGCAATCTGTTCTCTTGCTCAAATAATAAAGTGACTGAATCAGGGAGGAAAAGGTTCTTGTTAAATTATTTGATTGTGTAGTTTAAGTAATTATAATTTATATCAAAATGTTTGTCAAAGAAACGATGTCAAATGTACACTGCTAGATCTCCCTCCTATTTGCGGGAATCTTACTATTTAATGGGTCACTGTCCCCATTCTTACTGATACTTTTGTCAGATGTCACCCTGTCCTTAAATCATGATCACTTAAATCAGGGGTCAGCAAACTTTTTCTGTAAAGGGCCAGACGGTAAATATTTTGGGCTTTGCAGGCCATGTGGCCTTTGTCACATCTACTCAACTCTGCTGTTGACATGCAAAAGCAGCGATAGACAATATGCACATAAATGAGTGTGGCTGTAATCCAAGAAAACTTTATTTACAAAAACAGGTGGAGGGCTGGGTTTGGCCTGCAGGCTGTAGCTTGCCAATCAGTGACTTAAATTGTTGATTTTTGTTTGGTAAATTAAAAATAAATTGTGTTTGAAAAACCCTACTTGGTTGACAGCCATATTTAGAATTGTTCATGTGGTAAATTACACACTTAATCTGTGCATCATATACAATTCCAAACCATTTGAGGAATAGCAACATAATAGGTTTTAAAGCATGTATTCATCAAATTAGCTTTGCTAACCACTTTCCTGTGAGGATGAACCTCAAGCCCCAGCCATATCTTCCCATTTTCCTTTCCTTGCTCCCTTAACTTGCCTGCATTTCACCCCAATCCTTAATCAAGTCCTGAGGAAGGCCAACAACTGGAAGCTAGCACCAAACCAATTCACTTGTTTCCTTAGATTCCACGTTTTTCTTTTTTCCCCAGTATATTCCAATGGTTCAAAATTCAAAAGATATAAAATTATATTCAGTGACTTGACTCTCTCTCTGATAGGTCAGTTCCTCCCTTGAAAATTCCCAATGGTATTAACTTCTTGTTTATCCTCCCAGAGGATGTATTTTATGCATATATAAATATATGCACACACACACACACAGAGCTCGGATTTGTTTTTAATGACTCCAACATTCTCTTTTATTTTATCTACAAATGATCCTAAGGCTGCAGAAGTATGAAAATGCCTTTCTTGAACTCTTTTTTTAATTCAAAAAATTTATTTTTATCAACCTACATCATGCTTTGATATGTTGAACTCTAGCATGTGACAGGGATAAAAGCAGGCATAGGCTTATCTTGAAGCAGCTAATGGGTTTGTTGACCGTTAGAGGACTGTTTCAGCCCTTTGACTTTGATCATCTTCAAATTTTTTCCTGCCTCAGTGTTTTTTTATAGAGTTCGACTTGGCAGTAACAGAAATCTCTCAGGCTCTGAGAGGGACTCATAAATTGCAGTGAGATGGACATTAGAAAAGTTTTCATAAAAGAGCATCAATAAAGAGTCACATGTTCCGATTTCATTTATTTTATTTGCTATGTACAAAACTGACATCATGCTTATTACTCAGGAGGTGAAGATAATAATAATTCAGATTATACTGATTATGCTTTGTCTGTATTGGCACAGTTTATATAATACTTAAGGAAACAGAATCACCTGGAAGAAATTGCCTCATGTCAACATAGCTAAGAGTGTTCTGGGAAACTGGTAATTAAAGAAAATGGCTAAAACAAATTCCCCCAAACAGAATACAGTGTACTGCATAGCCAATTCAGGCTTGCTTCAGGTCTGCTAACTGCTCAAGAGAAGAGTGTGCTAGATTTTTATGAGGTTTAAAAAAACATATTAAAATAGTTTAATAGGCTACCTGTGAAAGAGCAATTGGGCAACCATTTAGCAGAAAGTCTTTAACATCCTCAGAATATAAGGAAACCAACACTGTGCACCTTCAATTTGCCACATTGCACACATCTGGATGGCATTTGGAGTAAACAGGGACTTCTGAGAAACTGGGATGTGGGATTTACCTTTGTGTTCCTGGAGTCAAAAGCAAAATTCACACATCCTTACCCACCCACACCTCTACTCCTGGCCCAGGAAAAAAGGCTGTCATTCTCATTCCCTTTGATAGGCTTGGCCACATTTGTTGCATCCTCTGCTCTACTTTGGACCAGGCCAAGTCCTCTGTCTCTGGCTGGAGGGGGAGCCGGCAAGGAGGAAACGGTTTGTCTAGGACCATATGCCATTAATGACCACCACCCCCAACCCAGCAGCTGGACTTCAAGCCTCCCTAAGCCATATGGGGCCCAGTCTTGCTCATTCTAGAGAGAGCTAAAGCTCACCCTGGGCTACTGGGTGGCACCTCATTTCAATTCTCTTGCCTGCCTAGACACAGTGGGCCTCCTTGAACAGTGAGGACTTGCCCTGTACAGACTTGAGCCATCCATGAATATTCGCTTAGATAATTTAAGTGTGGAAACACTGGGTTCTGGTTGAAGCCAAATAATGTGTGCTGACCTCTGTACATGAAGAAATGACTGATTAGCGATTAGGGAGAGCTTTTCGATCAAGACAGTGAGGAGAAAGCGAGCAGTGGTGGCCCATCAAATCTTTCTGAGGTAGCCATGAATAGTCACACAATCATCCAAATCAAACAGTAGCACCAGCTTGACGGAAACGGGACAGCAGATCTCAGCAGGGTGGGCTCATCTCTCTGGACCCGAGGGCTGGGGTGACAAGTGTCCCGTAGTCTAGCCCAAATGAGACTCCAATGTACAACTTGACAGATAGGCAAAGGGGCTCAGGCCTTCCTTCTTCACACCATTCAGGTTTGTGAGGTGACTGTTGTGAGGGGTAGGGGAGGGCAAGGGGCAGAGTGGCAGGTGCCACCCTACAGGCTTTTCATACACACCTGGCAGCGACTGACTCGAGTGTGGAGCTGCCCAGCTTTCAGCGTTTCAGACACAGGCAACTCCCCAAACTGCTGCCTCTCCTCCACTGTGGTCAACCAGAAACTGTATTTGTTTGCAAAGTAGTGGCAGGTGCCTCGGGCACCACTGCACTCAATGAAAGGGGTGGCCCGAAAGTCCTCTAGGCAGGAGCCAGGTGAGACCAGGGACTGGCCTCCACCCTCGGCACCAGCGGCAGTGTGCTGAAACAGACAGGAGATTCGTGCGTGAGCTGTGCCTGCCAAGGGTTGGTGTGGGGAGGGAGGGGTGCTCCGCTTCTACAGGAGGCATATGAGCTTCATTCCTAAGCCCTGGTTCTTTGTCTCAGCCCCCACTTCAAGCCAGCATACCAAGAGCTGTGTTTTAGGGGCAGGGGCTGCTTGTCCTCCCTGGTAGCAGCTTTCAGGGCCAAGAGTGCCCCCCTCCAAGCTCCCTCGTGCCCCCCCTAACCCATTATGTGGGCAATGACTACATGTCAAGCAGTAATTCCCAAACTGCTACTGTCCCACTGGGTTCAGAGGTGTGTTAGGTACCCCCTTGCAAAATTTCCACTGACAAATGGATCTGAGAAAGGCTGAGTGAAGGAAAATTCAATAGGCTTCTGGACTGCAGTTCTCAGAGCCCTCTCTCAACCGTGCACTGTACTCTAAGAAGGGAAAGAGGGACAGTCCAAAACACTACTGAAGTTTTCCTTAATTTGTTGTATTTGGCCCAAATGTCCCGGCCCTCACCTCGGAGGGCTCCCTCAGAATTCAGTTTCAGGGCTACACATGAACTGGTGGTCTTCAGTTACTATTCCCATAGACGGCAGCTTCAGTCTCTCCACACTCCTGCCTCTCTCCCTTCACTTTAGCTGGGCTATCATCTGGACCACAAGGAGATAGGGAAGAGGCCTAATACACAGCCGTGTCAGAAAGTGGCCAATGGGACAAATGCCCAAGTTGGCACACAGGGACTCCTTACTTTGCAGAACTTTGCAAAAGTGAGAGTCTCCATGGGACCTTTCAGGTGACCTCTCCTGACAACTGCAGCATCAAAATTTTCCTCATTTTGACCCTGAGAATCAAAAACTTTCTAAAACGCACAACACATTTTCCTGCTTTACTGAGTAGCAGACACTAGGTTATTTGAAACTTTGCAGATGAATCAGGCTCATCATTGTGAATGTCAGTTTTTGTGGGGGATGATTATGCAAGAGCCCCATACCAAGGGGTACAGCCCATAGAACTCTTGGGCCTCCTTTGAATGATTTTCTTCTTTTTAATAGGTATGTCTCATTGCTTCAGCATGCCTTGCTAGGCAGTCCAACCTCTCACCCTTACATATCTTCAGGAATAATATTCTAGTAGGTTAGAATTAATGTGTAAAGGAAGAGTAAAGAGATTCTGAATAAGGGCTAAGAGCCCTCCCATAAGCAGAGCACATGAGCTTTAGTACACAGCGTTTGTACCATTTCCTGTGGAAGCTCAGGGGCCTCTTCTTATTTCCTGGTCAGGGTGGTGGACAGGACAGAAGGACAGGTGAGGTGGTTCTGTATTACATTGGGATAAACTATCCAATGTCCAAAGACAGAGCATAACAAGGGAAAGTACCTTTCTCTGGGTAGGTACGCTAATGTTAGGGAGCCTGCAGCTTTGGTCGTTTTTTAAAGACACTCTCACCACCTCACCCTTGGCAATTCAACAGAGAAGCTCTGGCAAGGCAGAGTACTTCAATGGGTGCCACAGTGGTTTTCCCTGGGGGATGTCCTGACCCTAAACCTGACCTTTTATTTCCATCCCCAGGTATTCAGAGGATATTATGTAAGGGATGTGATGCCTCTTTGGGCCTGCAGATTATTCTTTTTCTTAGCAAGACACACAGCACGGTGGCCGCTGCCTTCCCTCCGAAATGGAGAGACCTCAAAAATACCAGCAAGGACATATAAACACAGCATGCACTCATCAAAGCCTTTTGGGAGGAGATGGCCGAGGCCAGAGGGATCTGGGAGGGTGGACAGAAGAGGGGACAGTACCATGGCTGGGCTGATTAGTGAGACTGTGTCCTGGCCCCGAGTGGTGACAGCCTCTCCCTCACTGTCCTCTCAGGTCATAGTGTGTTTTGCTCTTCCCTTGGGTGTGGCATAACTGAAGCAGGCATGGAGATGGCGGGGCACTGACCTGTGACTCACAGATATTCTAGCCCCTGAACCACTGGGTGCAAACTGCTGTCTTTCCCCTACACTCATAACTACCTGCCATTCATGCAGAACTGGGTTCTCCATTCTTTAGCCAAGCCCAGTCCAAGCATTTCTCTTCTTTTCAAACTCTGTGCTTTCTACCTGGTGTCCCTTGAGCCTGGAAACCAGTCCAAGGGGCCCTTTGCCTCCAACTGGGGGAGGGGACAGTGCAGGACCTTACCATGAGGAAGGAGTACCCAATCCAGAGGCTGCGCCAGCCCAGGGGGCACTGCGGGATGGTGATGTCCTGGCTGTGCACAGCAATGGCTTGCGAGGGTGCCTCACACACAGAGCAGCGGCTGATATACTGGGGAATCTGGGTCTGGCTGACGGGCATCATGGGGATAGGGGCAGTAGTGGAGAGCCAGTAGGATTTATCATTGCGCCTGGCATAGTGGCACACCTCGTTGATGTTGCAGTAGATGAAGGGCATGGTGCTGAAGCGGGGCAGACAGGAGCCAGCAAAGCCTGGAAGGAGAGAAAATGGGCAAGGGCAGGGAAGGTCTGGCTGAGGGGCTTTGACGAGACAGTGGTTTGGGTTTACATCCAACCACTTGCACCAGACTGAGGCAGCGCTCTCCTTCCAATCCTGTAACATTGTACACGCGCTGAAGTGTGTTGATCAAATTCTATTTTAAATGCACCAGGGAAATTTGATAACAAGAATCTTTTTATAAGCTGTATAATTCTGCCCTAATCTGCTTTGAAAGAAACAGCGCTTAATAGACTGAGTCTGCGTTTAAGATTTAGCACACCTGCAGACAACACAATTCATTCTCAGGTAATCATCACTGCCCTGCAGGTCATATTATTATTGTTACTACTACTAATTGCTAATATTTAATGGATGCTTAAATGCCAAATGTTGCTCTAATCATTTTACATTGGGTGATTGATTCATGCGATCTTTCCACCAACCTGTGTGATAGGTACTAGAGTTAGCTTTGTTCCATTAAGGAGGAAGCCAAAGCCTAGAGAGGTTGAATAACTAATGCAGTGTACACAGCTAGTAAGTGATAGAGTCAGGATTTGAACCCAGATCCACCTGACTCCAGAGCTGATGCTTGTAACTCATTACACAACAGTGGACCTAGAAAGGGCTGGGAGAAGAGAGGGGTTGGCTGTTGGTGGTTGTGGGGACAAGTGACCAGGGCTGACTGTCAGAGCTGGTACCTACCCAGGTCCTGGTTATGGGCTTTCTCTTGCCCCTCCACGAACAGTAAGCTGTACCCCACCCATAGCTGGCTCATCCCGATGGGACACAGGGGCACCTGTTCCGACTGGCTGTGCTTTACCAACGTGTAGCCCACTCTCGCGCTCTGGCCAGGCATTCCAGGCATCCCGAAGGGGCCTTGCTGCCCTGGAGCTCCTGAGAGAGACAGAGCATAAAAGGTGAGTGTGGTGCAGCTAATGATAACATCAGCTACTCACATTGTGCCACGCATTGTGCAAGGCATGTTATACACATATGTTTTCTCACTCAATCCTCACGATGACCCTGGAAAATGGTATTACCACCCCAATTTTTAGATGAGGAAATTGAGGCTCGGATGTCCTACAGCTAGTAAGTGGTAGAGCTACAACTCTATCTCAGATGTATCCAGCTACAGAGGCCCCAGTTTTCAAAGCACATTGTTAGGCTTCCTTCCCATAGCCACCTGGCCTTGGGGGCTCTCTGAGTGGGGATTAGGGTATGGAGAGGGATACTTCTCAGGTCCAGCCTTGCAGGCCCTCATAGGAGATAACTATGTAGCTGCTGAATCAGAGGCATTAAAAGCAGAGTTAGGATTAGCAGGGTAAAATCTTGCCCTCCTCTCCTGCCCATGACAGATATGACAAATCAACTGCCACAGTTTCCCACCGAGCCTCTGAACTGTTCTCTAGTCAGGACAACTAATTTGTCATCCCCATTGTAAAGTGGGACATAAATAGAAGAGGTATACGGACAGCCACACCTTATCTCAAGTGTTGTTATTCCTTGAACATCCCCCTCCCATGTGTGTCAGAATCCCTGGGTAGAAAAGGGAAGGCAGGCCGGGCGCGGTGGCTCACGCCTGTAATTCCAGCACTTTGGGAAGCCGAGGCGGGCGGATCATGAGGTCAGGAGATGGAGACCATCCTGGCT
Organism: Papio anubis; assembly: GCF_008728515.1. Taxonomy (NCBI): domain Eukaryota; kingdom Metazoa; phylum Chordata; class Mammalia; order Primates; family Cercopithecidae; genus Papio; species Papio anubis. The sequence goes on along the minus strand of NC_044996.1, from coordinate 45,330,758 downwards.
AACATGGTGAAACCCCGTCTCTACTAAAAATACAAAAAATTAACTGGGCGCGGTGGGGGGTGCCTGTAGTCCCAGCTACTCGGGAGGCTGAGGCAGGAGAATGGCGTGAACCCGGGAGGCGGAGCTTGCAGTGAGTGGAGATTGTGCCACTGCACTCCAGCCTGGGCGACAGAGCGAGACTCCGTCTCAAAAAAAAAAAAAAAAAGAGAGGTAAAGGGCAGGGGGCCATCTGTAGTATAAAGATAGACCTTTTAAGCACTGGAAGAGAGCCCAGAAAAGGATTTGGAACAGTCCTTTGCCTTCCAGAATGTAGGGTATCCCTTCACAGGCTCAGAGGGTAGTGAGGAGTGAATGGACTTAGAGCCCAGTTTTTGAGCATCTTAGGAGTGTCAATCGCTACTACTGGGTTTACTAAGTTTCAGACTTGAAGTTTTACTCACCCGCTAGCCTCAAACCCTCCCAGACCCTGCCCCCGCCCCCACCTCCTAATGTGGCATCACCAGACCTTCAAATCCTGGAGGGCCTTGCAGTCCAGGCAGACCAGGATCACCAAGAGCCCCAGGTGGGCCTGGGAGCCCACTGGGACCATCTTTGCCGGGGATGCCAGGTAAACCTTTGGAGCCTGCAGGAGAGAAAGCCCAAAGGAGGGTACTCAATGTAGAGGGTCCTCAGGTGCCTTCCCCAGGAAAGGGGATTTGTGTGTCATGCCCAAGACTCACTAGGAGATGGTGCACTGGCTGTCGACTTGGTATGCACACTGCACATCAAGGCTGCAGCCGCCTGGGCTAGTTCTTAGTTCATGGAGGCATCTCTGCCCTGGGGCAGTGCCCTCGACTTAGCCTATCTGAGCCCCTTCATGCCCACTTCCTCCTCCCTTCTTCTCATCCTCCCAGCAACATTGGAAATTATGCAGGGCAACTTCTAGCATCCCATATCAGAAATGAAGACACCGAGGCCGGGCGCAGTGGCTCATGCCTGTAATCCCAGCACTCCGGGAGGCCGAAGCGGGCAGATTGCCGTAAGTCAGGAGTTTGAGACCAGCCTGGCCAACATGAGGAAACCTTGTCTCTATTAAAAATACAAAAATTAGCTGGGTGTGGTGGCATGCACCTGTAGTCCCTGCTATTTGGGAGGCTGAGGCGGGAGAATCACTTGAATTTGAGAGGTGGAAGTTGCAGTGAGCCGAGATGGCGCCAATGCACTCCAGCCTGGGTGGTGATGAGCAAGACTCAGCCTCAAAAATAAAATAAAATAAATAAATAAAAGGAAGAGGAAGAGGAAGAAGAAGAAGAAGAAAAGGAGAAGGAGAAGGAGGAGGAAGAGAAGGAAAAGGAGAAGAAAAAATGAGGATGCCGAGACCCAGACAGACTTCTAACTTACTCCAATTAGAGGCCAGGTTTTCTGTCCCCCAGCCTTGGACTTTCTTCATTGCCTTGTGTGGCCCTTTATTCACCACCACACTCCCTCCATCTCTCTGCCGCACATTAGAGAGGGGCGAGTGGTCTGGAGTAGCAACCTTGCTCTGCCCTCATCCTCTAAAGCCAAGTACCAAGTACAACCACCCTGCTGGTCCTGCTGGCCCTTCTTCTCCCCAGCAGGATGCTTGGGAGCTTTGTGAAGGAACAGAGGCAATGTTTGATGAAGACAAACCCTTGGAGCTGGATGTCCAAGCCAGTCTCTCAGCCAAGCTGTCTCAACTCCCCAACAAATCTCCTTTCCCTGGCACCCTCCTCACCTTGTAGGCCTACAGGGCCTTGAGCCCCAGGGTCCCCAGTGAGGCCAGGGATGCCATCGATCCCTGGTAGACCCAAGGGTCCAGGAGGAACCTGGACAGCTTCTGCAGTTGGTGTTTGTCCAGGAGCACCTTGGGGGCCAGAAGAGCCTGTGGGCAGGTGGGGGAAATAAGAACATCAGGCTGAGGCAGAGGGAGGTGAGTGGGGCCCTAGACGCCTTCTTTACTATCTTGTAATCAACCGTTTTCTACCTTGTTTGTCCCCACAGGATATCTGGATATCTCCAGGATGGCACTGTGTGATATTATACAATGCCTTCTTTATCCATCTCTCTCCCCAGTGGCTGGGTAGCTCCACGAGGGCAGGAACTGGGTCATATTCATCCTGTCTCCTCGGGACCCAACACTGGGCCCAATGGGTGACAGGCAGTCAGGAAGCATTCGCTGCTAATACGGTGAGCTGAGTCTTCTTTCAGGACCAGGGTGGCTTGTTTACTCACTGGTTAGAACACAGTGCCAAGGAGGCTGAGGGGATGCTTCTGACCCCAGTTGACATCCCAGCTTAGGAACCCAGTGCCAGCCAGCTGCCTTTCTAATAGCATAATTTGCTTAGTAAGTCATGGAACAAATATTTCCCCAGTGCTTATTATATGCCAGGGTCCTGGTAGCTCTGGGGATAGAGCAATGAATACGACAGATATTTATGGAGATTATGGTCTGATGATAAAGACGAATAATGCCTAACTCGACAAATACTGTTAATCTGAGTGCAAGTTGGGAGAAGTGTTGTGGAGGAAAGGACTAACACAGGGACACTGGGAGGGAGTAGAGGGTGGCATGGGGTGGAGGCGTCTGTTTTAGAGAGTGATTGGTGGCCTTTTGCAAGCAATGGCATTTAAACTGAGACCATTAAAACATTAGAAGGACTTTGCTATTTACAGAGTAGAGGGGCAAGTACACTCTGGGAAGTAGAAGTAGCATGTGCAAAGGCCCTGTGGTAGGCCAGGACTTGGTGTTTTTGGATAACTGAAAGAGGCCAGTATGGCAGGAGCACAGTGAGCAGCAAAGGGGAAGGGCTGGTGATGAAGATGAAGAGGGAGGCATCACACAGGGCTTTGCGGGCCACAGTTAGTGTTCATTCCTATGCCATGGGAAGCCACTGGATGAGTTATGTTTTTATAAGCTTTTTTTGGCCACTTTATGTTTTTATAAGCTTTTTTTGGCCACTATGTGGAAAAGTGATAGCTAGAGTGGGGGGAGGAAGGGTGCTGCATGAGAACTATTGGTGGCTTGGATCTGGGGGTAGCAGCCGAGGTACTGCGAGGTGAACAGATGCAAGGCACATTTAGGAGGTACAAGCCTCAGGGCTTGCTAATAGATTGCATGTGTGTGAGTAGGGTGGGAAAGGATACGAAAGATGGTTCTTTATTTCTGAATTGAGCAAACGGGTGGGTGGTGATCTGAGTGCAAACCCAATGCCCACTAATGCAGAGATAACACAGAGAGAGGCAGTCAGTAGTAGGATCCATGGTGGCAAGGCAGCAGTGGTCTTCAGTCCTCGGAGGTGACAGAGGCTGAAGGATCCCCAAGGGAGAGAAACTGCCTCCCTGGGGTAGCTTGATCCAGCTGCTTTAGACATCCAGGCTTTCTTGGCGTGGTGAGCAATGACGCCTGAAGGAACCTTACCACCAGGCCCCTCCCTCAAACTCTGGATCAGCCCAGCAGGTGCTCTCAACTTACCTCTTGGCCCTGCCTTCCCCTTCATCCCGGGAAATCCTGGGTCTCCAGGTGGCCCAACCTTGCCTGGAGTCCCCATGAAGCCAGGCTCACCTCTCATCCCTGACAAAGTCCAAAGGAAGGAAGTCAGGTCCTGGCATGGTAGGGGTGGTAGGGGTGGAGGATAGGCAGGGGTGAGGTAGGGAAGAGCATCAGCCACCGGCCTTTCTTCACAGGACTGCCAGAAGGAGCCCTGGCCGTGGAGTGGGGAAGGGCCTAGCAGCCAGCCAAGCAGCCGTACCTTTCAGTCCTAGCTCTCCAGGAAGGCCAGAAAAACCTGGAATTCCTTGGTCTCCCTTAGGCCCTTTAGGTCCAGGAATTCCAGGGAAGCCAGGGTCTCCGGTGTTGCCTTGATTCGAGGATGGCCCAGTGGGACCTGGAGGTCCAGGGGGGCCTGGGCGGCCTAGGGATAAGATCGGAAGAGGGGCGAGGGGCAGGTGAGCAGGTAGTAGCCACTGCTGAAGGCCTGGGGACTGACAGGACTCCAAAGCCCCTTCCCAGGACAGAGAATGTTCCCTCACCATCTGTGGGGTCCTAGTGCCCAGACTTTCCCAAACCATTTCAGCAAAATGCACCCGGCTGAAGTCCCCTGTGTCCCCGCTCGGGGAGGGATGTGAAGCCAAACACGCCCATGTATGTCCAGCAACAGGGACTTGGCTGTGCTGTATACATGACTTCCCCAAATGTCAAACAAGAGGTGGTGGCTAGCCCTCTTTTGGGCTTCCTGTCTTTACCTCGTTCTCCATCTAGGCCTGGTCGCCCAGGGTCACCAGGCTGTCCTGCTATGAGTGAGGGCAAGGAGATGCCTGGGGCACCGGGGAGACCAGCAGGGCCCTGGAGACCTGGGAAACCTGCAAGAATAAATAAAAGGGGCTGGATAGGCTCTGTGTGCCCGGAAGATGGCCAGGCTCGCTCAGAGAAAATGGAAGCTCACACAGAGAAAATGGAAGCAGTTAGGTAGGAGCCAGACCAGAGAACGCCAGCAGAGGGCTCTTCTCCCCTAATCCTTCCTTCCCAGAAAGCAAACAACTGAAGAGGGCTCAGAGCTGGAGCTGCATTTTATTGGAAAGTTCTAGCTCCCTTACCTCAGTGGTAATGGAAATATTTTAGGCCAATTTCTCCCCCACCAGAAAGAAAAGAAGGCATGACTGAGCACCTGGACTTTTAAGTTTCCAAAGTGATTTTAAACCTACCGTCTGTGTCAAAAAACACCTCTTAAGTTAGCCAGTTATGTCTGATGCTGCACAAAGGTTATAGAACGTAGGCCACAGGCCCCAGCCAGTCAGAACAGACACCAGGCCAATTAGAATGGAGGCAGCAAGAGTGTGGTGCCTCTGTGTCTTCTAGGGCTATCTTCTGCAATTTCTAGGCAAACTGGAAAACAATCTTTTATAGGTCATTCATGATATGAGCCAAGTGATTGCTTAATTGCCTATGGAACAAATGTCTCTGTACTAAATCCCTCCTCCCTTTTGGCCAAAGAGAATAACCACTTATTACAATAGATACTGAATACTCATTTGCTCTAATTTTAATACTGCCTTACATGTTTTCTGTTTGTGGAACTATTTCTATTGTAATATGTTCGAAACCAAAACTTTCATCTGATCACAGAAGATTTATTTAATGTTCACATATCAAATACATAGATGGTCATCTTGACGGGAAAACACAAATGTAGGTGTTGATATTATTCATGTAGCATGGAAGATATGTATTAATTACTTTGGGATAGTCTAGAAGATATTCAAATGAAGATAAATGGATTCAAACTGGTTGATAAACTGTTCTGGTGGTTGAGATTCTTAATTTTTGTTTGCGACAAGAAAATCCAAAAATGTTAATATCGAATTTTATCTTCTGTGACAAGAAAAATGCAAAAATATGCTGAATTTCTCCTATTAATCTAAGATATGGTAAATCCATGAAAATTTATTAAAATGATGGTAGATTCAGGCATTTTTAAACAGCTCATTAATTAATTGAATCTTGAAATTTAGACAAGGAAAAAATAAATTTTGAGAAAAGTCTCTCTAGGTCTCTTAGGTCCGGGAAAAAAAAAAAAAAAACACACACACACACACACACAAAAAGAAAACTAGTAGCTAAGCCATATGGTGGTACTCATAGCATTGTTACTTCTGGCTTGGTGAGCCTTTGAAATATTTTTCTTTATCCCCAGGGTAAAAATCTGAAAAGAAAGACATATTGTATACTTTTTTTCTGAAAATACAGCTCTACACATATATTATGTATATAGATATATAGCTTATATATATGTAAACTGAAATTATGCTACCTAATAAACAAGACACCACATGTGTAATAGAGTAGGCAGTGGTGGGCAGTACACAGATTATAAAAGTTCCCATGGCAGTTTTTGGAGACTGTTTTTCCCTTTAACTGTTTCTTGATTTTATAATTACACTTACGTGTTATTAAACCTGAAATAAAGGCACTACTGACTTTAAGTACTGCAAAAAGCTCATGCATTTCTTTAAGAATAAAACACTTTAAATGAGCAGATGAAAATGCAAAACAGCCCATTTTTCCAACTCAGTCCAGTGTCAAAGCCTTGAAAAAACAAAATATATAAATGCAGCCTCTACATATTTAGTGCAAATATGAAAACAGATAGTATCACTGAAAGTTATTTAGATAACAGTATTGTAATGAGAGGGATTGTTCTATGAAGTTTTTTTTACTGGTTAGTTTGTTTGAGATAGGGTCTTTCTCTGTTGCCCAGGCTGGTGTGCACTGAGGTGGTCAGGGCTCACTGCAACCTCAACCTCCCAGGCTCAAGTGATCCTCCCACCTCAGCCCCCTGAGTAGCTGGGATTACAGGCACACAGCACTATGCCCTGCTAATTTTTGTATTTTTTGTAGAAACGGGGTTTTATCATGTTACTCAGGCTGGTCTCCAACTCCTGGGCTCAAGCAATCTGACTGCCATGGCCTCCCAAAGTGCTAGGATTACAGGTGTGAGCCACTGCACCCAACCACTCTTACGATGTTTTCTTAGGAGTAAACCATCATATTGCACTGACTCCCACTGTCAAATCAAAGATAGGTTTCTGTGTGTGTGTGTGGGTGGGGGGGTGGTATGATATTTCTGTGTTCTTTTTAAAGAAATTGTTTTAATTAGATATTGAGAAGACATGACATAATATTTATAACATTATGCAAAGAATAATTCAGATACAATGAACGCTTGTGTTTCAACCACTCAACTTAAGATGTCACTTGGTTTGAATTTCCTTGTGTGCCCTCCACCCTCTTCCTTCCCTCACTCTCAGAGGCAATCACTCCTGAATTTTGTTCATCATCCTCTTCCTTTTTCTTCAGTTTGACCATATATATCTCTAAACAATGTACTGGTTGGTTTTGCTTATTTTTGAACATTTATTGACAGAATCATACCGAATGTATTCCTCTGTGACATGTTTGTTTTTTGCTTAGTGCTATGTTGCTGAAATGCATCCTTCTTGACCTGTGCTATTTACTACATGTGTAATTATGATTTTATTATCTCAGATAGCTAAAGAAAATGAATAATCTAATGACCGTCAAGATTTGAAAACAAAAGAAAATGTCCCTGTGCTTTTATCCAGTTCCCTCTTCCTTATATCCTATGAAAGAAGACAGTCTCTGGGCAGGCTTGGACCCTGCTTTGAGCCCTTCCTCTGGAGAAGCTGCTGGCTTTCAGAAAAGAACAGTTTGGTCCAGATCAAAGGGAAGAAGAAACACAGAAACAGCAGATGCGTCAATTTAAAATGCAGCAGGAAATGAATATATGAATATAGTCCCTGGGAAACATACACACAGTATACAAACATGCACATAAACAAAATGTAGTGAGACCTCAAGCCCCAGAGCAAAGAGAAACAGGAAATTTTGCAAATATGATTTCCCCAGGTAACATGCAATAACATTCTTAAGTATATACTATGTGCCAGGCACTGAGCTTTTGTATATCTTACCTCACTCCTCATTGATTCCTCAAAAAACCTATGAGGTAGGTTCTGTTATTATGTTCATTTTATAGAAAAGGAAAACTAAGGGCTCATTTGGGATTGAGGAACAAGTAACTTCCTTGTTTAAAGTCATATAGCTAGTGAGAGGTATAGCTTGAATTTGAACCCAGCTAGTCTGATTTCAGAGCCCATACTCTTAACCATGATGCTATGCTGAATTCATTTCCTGGTTAACATGGAGTGGAATGTACAAAGGTTTTTGGAACTTTCCTGAGGAAAAGTTGAAGAACACAAGTCATTCTTACTTTCTGAGAGGTGGGGAAAGGGAGACTCAGAAAGGGACTTCAGGCCATGTGATGAGTCAGGGGCCGAGATTAGGGTAGAACCTGCTTTCTAGTAAACCCAACAAATTCTAGTTCAGGGTATGCTGTGGTTCTGTCCGGTGGAGACTTGTATCATCTTAGTCTTGGGATCCTTCCAGCAGCCACACTGTCTTCCCAGGGCCCTGGGAGTGCCACCCACACTGGACACTGAGGAAATGCCAGCCAACCTCTCACTAAATGGACCAGCCCTGTCCCTCAGGACCAATCATTCCAAGCTGTGACCAAGCATGCCAGAGAGGCTTGAGGTTAGTAAGGAGGAGCAGAAGGGAATCTGGAGGCTAAAATGGACTTGGTGAACTGTGCCCTGACAGTCTTCACTGGAAAATGCTAAGCACAGCCTATCCTCTCCTTCTCAGCAGTCATTCCCACTGGGTTGTGAGACTCCCAGAGATGTGAAGACACTCACAGCCCAACCCTGTGAGCCACATGGCCCTGCTGTACCCTAAACCTGACTCCCCCAGGAAGGCCTCGCTTAGCCTCCGCAAGACCTGACTTGGACTCACCTCGATCACCTTTTTGCCCTCTCAGGCCCGGCTTCCCTGGAGCTCCGATGCCAATTCCTGGATATCCTTTTTCTCCTTTGGGTCCAGGGAGACCAGCAGGCCCAGGCACACCAGTGATACTAGGTCCTAGGAGGAGATGCAGGGGTAGGGAGCAGACCTCAGTGGAGGTGAGGCCTTCCTGCCTAGCTCACTTGACTGTGGCCTGAGAAGCCTGACTGACAGATACCAGAGGCAGAGTACTGAAGTAACAAGAAAGAAAGTTAATTTGAATAGAAGAAAAAACCCCGTACTCTTTCTTCTCCATATCAAGCGACCTGAAATTGGAGGTTGATAAGGAGAGCTAGGAGTCCAAGGATATGGGATACACCACAGTCGAGAATTCATGGCCAGCCCTTGCCAAGCTTCTGGAAGAGCTGATGCCCTCCTCTTCACCCTGAGGGTCTTCCTAACCTGGAGTGCCATGGGTACCCTTGGTGCCCGGAAGCCCATTCAGTCCATGTAAACCAGGAAATCCAGGGAAGCCTGAGGGGAGAGAATGTCAAAAATGGCTCCAGCAACTCTGAATCATGAAGCATTAGCAAGAAGTAGCTACCTGCCCCCAAAGGCATTGCAAGGTCCTTATTTTAAAGTCCTGGCCTTTTTTGAGGCATTTACTTAATGCCCTAGGGGAGAAGAAAACACTCCCAACCTATACCCTACACCATAGGTTCTCACGACTCTTATCAGAGACCAATACAGCTTTGGGAGTCAGATGGCAGCTCATTAGGTATCCTGAAGAACTCAGAGTAGCAATGTTAAGACCTTGAGTTGTTAGCTCCCAGAGACTGGTTCCAGAAACTCACTGCCCAATTTCTAAGTCAGGGAAAGACTACATATGCCAGGGCAATTGCCTTCCTTGCTAGCTCTTCTCTTCATGGATCCCATATTCTTCTCTTCCCACTCATGCTTGCCTGCCTTCATTACTCTTCATCTACCTTTCCCATGATTCCTCATGTCCAATGACTCCTGTAGGCATGGCTTAACCCTAGCTAGTATCTTCTAAGATAAAGTAGTTGGTGTCCTTCATTGAGGGAAAGGCTTTTCCCCACTGCCTGCTCCCAAATACACGTACCTTTGGGTCCTATTAATCCGGGGGGTCCTAGGGGCCCAATTGCCCCTTGATGACCAGAAGAGCCTGGAAGTCCTGGTTCTCCTCTCATGCCGGCAACCCCTGGAAACCCTAAATGTGAAACCAAGGCAGAAGTTCAGAATGGGGCATGGCTTGAAGCTAATCCAAACTCTTTCAGAATAAGGTTATCATGTGGCATGGTACCTGGAGCTCCATGAAGGCCAACATCTCCAGAAACACCAACTTTTCCATCTTCACCTTTGTTTCCAGGGAAGCCTATATTGCCTATTGGTCCATCTCTTCCTTTTGTGCCTATAAAATCAAGAAAAATGCTGAGTGATTAGGCCATATTTCTAGCAGTGTATTCCTCCATGGGAAAGAGTAGATTCTGAATTGCTGAAGGAGCTAGACCCAATGAAGAAACTCTAAAAAAGATAGTGGCGGCTGTTTTCACATTAGAAAGGTGCCCCACAATTGAGAAGCAAGTAAATTTGTTATGAGTATCCCTTCAGAAGTGGGAGCAATGAGTGGAAATGTTCAAGAAGGACAGTGTAGATAACAAGGAAGAGTAGGCTGATTTGTTTGGGGAATTGACAGGTAGGAAATTTCTGCACTAGAGAGAAGTTGCAGAACTTGGGGTTGACCTCCAAAATTCCTTCTAATCCTCAGTTTTGTGGAGTCTGTGAGGCAAACAAGACAAAAATATAGCAACCTTACCTTTAAAACCAGATTCACCAGGTTGTCCCTTCGGTCCTGGGCTACCGGAAATTTCAAGTGTCTGGCCGTTGTCTCCTGAGGATTCCAATACATTGTTTAAATGGCCAGGAGAAGCTATAGCTCATTTTGCACTACTGAGATCTTTTGAACGCATTTTTTTTTTTTTTTTTCAGATTCAGTGTAGCCAGAGGAGCTCCTTGATAAAATTATCTATCGGGTAAAAAGTGATGAACCACCATCCAGGAGCTGGGATGCTGCTACCAGACTACTGGCATGAAATGCTGCTACATACAGCATATCTCCATTGGGAAACACATCACTAGGCTCAGTATGGGCAGAGAAGATGGTAGGCAGGGCCCTCAAACATCACCAGAACGGAACAGTGATGCCAGCAAGAATGGGAAATTTTCCTGCCTAGTGGGCTGGGTTTATCAGGGGAAGAGACTGGAGCCGAAGTTCTCCTCGCTGCTAAGTCTGGAAAGCAGATGGGCAAAACCACAAAGCCAAAGGACATCCTTTTCCTTGGATCCATGAAAGCCACAGAGAGAGAGATCTTGCTAAGTACCACTGTTTGTTGCATTGTCTGTGAGGAGCAAGGACTGCAGAAGGGGTTTGGCCAAAGGGAAAATGTAAATTAATTCACTTTCCCCTAAACAGTCTCTCTGCTACCCCTCGCAAGAGACCCTTGGGCCAGCCAGGTGCAGTGGCTCATGCCTGTAATCCCAGCACTTTGGGAGGTTGAGGCGGGCAGACCACAAGGTCAGGAGTTTGAGACCAGCCAGACCAACATGGTGAAACCCGTCTCTACCAAAAATACAAAAATTAGCCGGGCATGGTGGTGAGTGCCTGCAATCCCAGCTACTCAGGAAGCTGAGGCAGGAGAATCGCTTGAACCCGGGAGGCAGAGGCCGCAGTGAGCCGAGATTGCGCCACTGTACTCCAGCCTAGGTGACAGAGCGAGACTCTGCCAAAAAAAAAAAAAGAGAGAGAGAGAGACCCTTGGGCCTGCTAGAAATCTACCTTGCTCTAGAAGAACACATTAAAAGAAAAAAAAAATGCTCCTTACCTTTCAGGCCTGGGAGACCAGATGTTCCTGGGAGTCCAGACGACCCTCTGATACCTTGTGAACCCTTCAAAGCAACATGGGAATCATCATTTCTGCCCAGAGCTCAGGGCTGCCCACCCTCTTACTCCCTCACCCCTCACTGAGCCACTGCCTGAGAGATGTCTATCATGTATTCTGTGGCAAAGGTGAACTGTGGGCTGGAAGTGGGGATGTTACATCCTGCAAACAGGAAGGTGATGAACAAAGGGCAGAGCACATACTTAGGGTTTGTAGGGGAAGGATTTGATCCCACTGCTTATCAAAATGGGAACCTTAGGAAGACAAAGTGTGGCCATTCTAGCGAGTCTCTTAGAAAATGCAGAACATGACAGTTAGGCCAGGCACTCTATGGACTCAACACACAGTTGGCTACCACTGTCCTTGCCAAAGCTCTGGAGCCATTATGCATAGGAAGAAGTTCTGCTTCACCGTGCAGGGTTAGCCCTCTGCCCCAGGTTCCACAGGGAACACAAGGTCTTTCTGCCACCAGGTAGCAGGCGGTATGTGTGCGGGTGCTGGAGTCTGAATTTGGGCAAATGTTACCATTTTCAGAGGACAAGCTGCCTTCACTGGCTAATGTCCAACACACTATCTGAGTCTGGGAAGTGGCCATGTCAGCTGCCATCAGCAAAGTTCTTTTCTTGATATCTGCTATGGTTTTGGTGCATTTTGAGATGTACCCAGTATCCAGTAAAGATTTATGCCGCTTAGTGCTTTGGGTAAGAGGCTGAGTACTGGGCTGGGTCACTGTGTGCACTGGACCACTACCCAGGACACCCCTCCATTGTGGCTGCTTCCTTGCCCGGCTTCATCAGGCACATTGCCATATCTTCTAATTCTGAGCCTCTGTTCATGCTGGGACTTCTCCCAGAATGCATTCCTACTTTGTTTTCATCCCCCTAGAATGTAAATAGTCAGGACTACCCAGTCTAGAACTATTTCTTTTCAATTGCTTCAGGTGTGTGTGTGTGTGTGTGTGTGTGCACGCGCGCGCACACCATGTTCTCTCCACCAGATGGACTGACACTTTTGAAGTTCAGGGACTTTGCCCGCAAGGAGCACAGGTGTTCTGTGATTCAATTCATTGAGACCCTTTGATAAAGCTGCTATTTATGCAGAGCCGGCTGTGTGCCAGACACAATGTTAAGAGCTTTACATGTGTCATGTCACTTAACCATCCCTACTGTCTGAAGGCTATTTAAATATTATTCTCAATTTTTACAGATGAGGAAAGTGAGGTTTAGGTTAAGGTAAACAGTGTGCACAAGATCACAGAGCTAATGAGCAATGGAGCTGAGGTGCAAATGCAGGTTGGTCTCATTGCTAAGCCACCTCTTCCACCTTGCCTTGTAAGAGCCCAGATAAGCTGGACTTGATTCTTTACTAGTTGTTGCACCTTGTGGAGCTTCAAAGACCTTTCTAGCAAAACATCAAGAAGTTTTTACGAATTCTTACAATGTGTCAGGCTTAACATGAAATGCTGGCAGTGGGGTGCAGAGGAAAAAGCATGTAAGGTAGTTCTTGTTCTCAAGCCCTAACAATCTCATTGAGGAAGTCAGACACACAGAGAAGCAATTAGAATTGATGTCAGCAGTGATAAGTATAGAGTGGCAGCACGGTGGGAGCTCGGGGACTCTTGGAGGAGAAGGTGCCTGGGCTGGGGACTGAAGGCAGGCAGATATTGGATAATTGTAAAGGCAGGAGAAGGCTCTGCCATGTCAGGGAGATGTGACAAAAGAACAGAGGAGGACATGTTCAGGAAAGGGTGGGAAGACCTGTCAAACTCAAGGAGAGAGCTCTTTCTGAGGATGTCCTGGGAGAAGGGGCTGAGAAGGAAGCTGGGATCAGAGAGGTGTGCAGTGAGGGTATATCCCCCTGAGATGGGGGGCCTTTCCTAGTATAAAGACAAAGATCTGGTCACACTTACACTTTCTCCTGGCATTCCTGGGAAACCTGTTATCCCAGAGGACCCCTTCAGGCCAGGTAAGCCCCGGATTCCCATGAAGCCAGGGGGACCTGGCTTTCCACTAACTCCTTTGATAGTGCCTGGGAGGCCAGGAGCTCCAGGCAGGCCTGGTGGCCCAGGTTGACCAGCCTCTCCTTTGTCACCTGTAAAAGAAATAAAAAGACTTGGAAAAAGATACTGGGCAAGAAAAACCCGGCTCACCAAGATTCAGGTGCCCCAGGTCACAGGCCAAGTGTAGGCTCAGGGAGCAGTTAGCTCAGAGGTGAAGGTGAAATGGGAAGAGATGCTTTCACTCTTACGGGGCATTGACAGGGTCGCTTCTGCCATAACACTGGGAAAGCAGCACAGTGCTCAGGCTCCTCCAGGGGTACCACTGCCTGTGGTTGAAAACCTCAGTTCTACAGTGGCAATGACAAATAGCAGTCTCAAAGTCCAGGCAGCCTTCAGGCCCAGGGAAGGCAGCCTTCCTGGACTCCTTGCTGCCAGCCACACTGCTGCTCTGGGGTTGGGGATGGGGGGCTTTACTTCAGGGCCTTTGCTCAGGAAGGAAGCCCAGTTTGGTTATGAAGCCTTTCTTGAGCATTTCTCCTATCCATCCCCTGCCCCAGCACCTCTTGGCCCTGGAAATCCATCGGATCCGGCTGAGCCTTGAGAGCCTTTGTCTCCTTTGAGCCAAAGGTTTGACATTGGACGTCTTGGACCAGGTATTCCGACTGGCCCCGGATTGCCTCTGTCTCCTGCAGGGATGGAGATCAGCGTGAGAAAGAGAGCTTAGATGCAGGGTCAGGCAAAGGCTGACCTTTCACATCATTTCTTCCCATACCACCACAGCCCTGTTTTGGGGCCTTTCCATCTTATTCCCCGCCCCTATTCCCCCAACTTCACATTTCTGTGTATGTCCTCTTCTACAAATCCCAAGTCCGTCAGCAACTTTAGACTCTCCTCAAAACCCTCCTCCACTGGTCTTCTGGGAATGGGCACACATGGCCTCTAACATGCAGTGTGAACTCAGAGGCGATTAAGTCTTTTGGTTTAAAATGACTTAATTCAGAAGCCCAAAATTTTATTATCTTACATAGATTTGGTACAAACCTCAGGAATGACCAAGTCAACAAACAAAATATATATATCTTGAAAAGCATGGGCAGCAGTTCTAGAATTCAATTCCCCAGCTCACCCTTTTCACCAGGAGTGCCAGCGTGTCCAGATGGTCCCATTTTTCCGGTTGATCCTGGAATTCCCTTTAATCCTCTTGTTCCAGGAATACCAGGCAGACCTGGTATTCCTGGAAAACCTACGAATCCAACAGACCCCTTCTCTCCTGTTGAAAAACAAGAACTTTTATTATTACTCCCATTTTACATACAAGGAAATGAAGGCTCAGAGAGGTTGAGTAACTTGCCCAAAGTCACACAGCAAGGAAGTTGCAGAGAAGGAATTCAAACCCAGGTTTCTCTAATTCCAAAGTCTTAGTCATCACCAAACTCTTATTTATTACATATTGTACTACCTTCCTGAATAAGGACATGGCACTACACAATACAAAGGAAAGAAGTGGGCCCCTCTCAGCTGGGCATGGTGGCTCACACTGTAATCCTAGCACTTTGGGAGGCCAAGGCGGGTGGATCACCTGTGGTCAGGGGTTCCAGACCAGCCTGGCCAACATGGCAAAACCCCATCTCTACTAAAAACACAAAAATTAGCTGGGCATGGTAGCAGGCGCCTATAATCCCAGCTACTTGGGAGGCTGAGGCAGGAGAATCGCTTCAACCTGGGGGGCAGAAGTTGCGGTGAGTCGAGATCATGCCACTTCACTCGAAAGAGCAAAACTCTGTAAAAAAAAAAAAAAAAAAAAAAAAAAAGTGGGCCCCTCTCTTATGATTCACCAAGTTATAGCTCATGTGTGACACAGAAAAAAAAAAAAAAAAAAAAGCCTAGGGCCAGGAGGCAAGGAGATGAGCTTTAGCCTGGTTCTGCTGCTAACCAGTTGTGTGACCTTAAACCACTCACTTTCTCTGGTTTTAAATGGAGATACCACTTTTACAACTACCAATGGCTATCAAGGTATCAACCTTGATAGCCTCCATGCTCTCAGCCTCCATGGTAGGACTATGCAAATGAGTAAACCCAGTGTGGCTGGTACTGCCCAGGGCTTTGCTGACCATGATACTCAGTCTAGTGTTCCACCCAGCAGGCAGTGAGGGTGACTCACCTTGACCAGAGGTCCCCCTTTAGCACTAGCCTTGTCCAACTATCTTGACACAAAAGCCCTGTTCAACTCCCTCCCCATTTCCCATTCCTAGGCAGAGAGGAAGGAGCAAGCTGGCCAGCTGAAATGCTCCTTTTTAGCTTCACTGATCACTTCACTTACCCTTGGGTCCAGAGAGGGCTGGCAACCCAGCGACCCCTGGAGAGCCTAGGCTTCCTTTCAGCCCTATTAGGCCTGGATTTCCAGGAAGGCCTTTTAGCCCTGGCAGCCCTTTCTTTACAATTGATCCAGGAGGGCCTTTCTCGCCTCTTGTTCCTTTCTTTCCAGGATGCCCTGAATCAGCACAGGAGAGAACACAGGACAGCTGTCAAGTGAGGCTCTGGCCAGATCTGGGTCACTGCCTATATCATAGCTTCTGATTGGTTTGGTTTGTTAGGTTTTGTAAATGGCCCTTTAACACCAGCACATGCAAACTGCTAACAGGCAGAGTTCTCAGTTGGCTGAAGTGTTAGTGTCTACTACCCAGAGTGCCACAGCAATGGCTATTACTTCCAGCGTGGCACAGTAGCTGGCAGGGAGAGCAAACCCCTTCTGATTATAACTTTTTGTCCCTTTGTGAATGTGGTTTACACTTTAGCCCCTGAATGGAGCTCTAGGAAGCCAGGGTGGCAAGTAGGCTCCAGTTTCCTGGTACTTCCAGTCTGAATCACACTACAATGGCTGTTTCCTGAGCCAATCGGTGAAGTAGAGGTTAAAGCTGAGCTGTTGTTTCAGCCTCCCAGGGAGCCTTGGATACAGGGCTGCCCTTTTAATCCCTCAAGCAATCAGTTAAGTCAGCCAGTTCTTTGGCATTAAGGTTGAAAGACCCCCTAGTGCCAAGTACTGTAGAAACCCACAAGGCCCATTTGGTCTCCTAGGTATTCTGAGACGTCTTTCACCACGCTTTAAAGTTGGTCAATGGGATTAACCTCCTGAGCTGCTGCCAAAGTGGAATGTTCAGGTACAAAGCAAGGAAATTAAAAAACGAAAGGATTAAATCAATGACGACAGAGGTATTTGGGTCCCCAAGGACCCAAATGAATGGCTGACTTGGCTTTCTATGGATTGAAAAGCATCAAGTAGCTGCAAGCCCCAGGATTCAAATGGGAGGCTGTGAAGGGGACTCCACAACAAGGGAAAAATTCAATGGAAGCCAACCCCACAGCAGGAGCTCGGGGATCCCTGGCCTTGTAAGCAAGGCCCTGTTATAGTGTATAATCAGATACATTCCTGAGGGGCAGAGCCAGTGGGGGTGTTAGTCTGTGAGCTTGTGTGCTGTGTTTTCTCACTGAGGCAGCCTATGTGAAGATCTCAGAAACACAGAGAGACAAAGGGAATAAAAAGGACATTAATGGCTCTGCAAATAACTCAACTTCAGTCACTAGGCCAGGAGTAAAGGGCGGTTGGGAATGGTGCAGTTACCGAAGCAGGTTGTGGAGGGTGGTGCAAGAAAAAGGCAAAGCTGTAAACACAAGTCTGGAAGCAGGAAGTGTCAGGCCCCACTGCTGAGTAAAAGACGCTTGGCCGTGGGTCCTTGGAGGCACACTCGCCTGAGAGGCAGGCTGCCGGTGTGGTCACACTGCTCGAGTTTCTCCCCAACCAAAAGCAGGCTGCTCACAGCCCCAGTGAAGGCAGTGGAAATGGACTAGACGCCCTCAACGATGAGGGTGGCTTCTTTAACTGGGGAGGTCGGGAGAGTTAAAACCTGAAAACTGGGCATGAGGCCATGGAGGAGGCCGGGGGAGGGGAAAGATTTGTGGCAATAGTTTGGAAGCTAACCTGCAGCAATCTGTCCTGCTTGGTACTAGAAAGGTGACTTGAGATTTGAAACTTGAGAGCTTAGGAAAGTCAAGTCTCATTCTAAATTCTGACCATGTCTCACTACTGCTATTGCCCCCCCGCCCCAGCGCATCTGGGCCCAGGGCCTAGCTGAAGTCTGTCAAGGTGGGACTCCTCTTCTGAAGGACCTACCTGAGGTGCCTGGAAAGCCTGGTGCTCCTGGGAGCCCAGATTTGCCCTTGATGCCATATGGACCACTAGATCCTGGGGTGCCTGGCTGTCCCACCGGTCCTGGTGTTCCAGGGCTGCCCCGCTCACCTTTGGGGCCTAGCAAGCCAGGCTTCCCGTACACACCTGATAAAAGAGAAGGGCAAATGATCACAGCTTGGAGAGATAGCAGTGAGTGGGTCAGCAAACCAACTTCCAGGACACATCCCAGGTGCCACCGTCTTCTCAGCTCCAGCCTTGTTGCTATTCCCAGCCGTAAGCCAGTCTTTGCAAGAAATTTGACTATTAGTTATGGTCGCTTTTGGAATTACTAAGACAGTAAAGTTGGCTCAGGCCATTTAAGGAAAATTTCACAAAAGGAAGGGACAGAATAAAATATTTCATTTTAACCCCTTAATTAAACCATCACCCCAGATTCATGCAAGTATTCATGGAAGTATACAAATTAATATAAGGCTTTCTGTAGATTGTTCAATAATTGGGGCAAAAAGAGTCACCTTTGA
This sequence comes from Papio anubis, assembly GCF_008728515.1. NCBI lineage: Eukaryota > Metazoa > Chordata > Mammalia > Primates > Cercopithecidae > Papio > Papio anubis. The sequence goes on along the minus strand of NC_044996.1, from coordinate 45,312,736 downwards.
GTCCTGGAAGGCCAGAGTCTCCAAGAAGTCCTTTGTCGCCTGTTAATCCTTGTAGGCCTTGTTCCCCCGGAGCACCATTTTCAGCACCAAAGATGTCACCAGTGGCTCCCTTGGAACCAGGTAAACCTGGACTGCCAATCGTCCCAGGCAAGCCATCTTTTCCAGGGAGCCCAGGAAACCCAGGCAAGCCCTTCTCCCCACGAGGTCCAGGAAATCCTAAATGTAAAAAGATGAACATAAAAGACCATGGCTGTTTAGAAGCAATTTGTCTGGGTACAGATCTCTGAGACAGATTTTTCTAATATGAAAGTTAACATATTAATAATGTATGTGACTTCTCTTGAAGGTCAGGAGTCTCTGTTCCTGCGAGGCCTTGTGCAGAGGCAGGGACTGGGCCCTGCGACCTGGAGGAGGTTCTAGTTCTGGGAGTTGGGGCTGTGGGTGGAGGTCCACAACCTGTTTCTGAGGGTCGTATAGTTGTCGAAGAACACACGCCACCCCATAGCATCCTGAGAAAAGCTCAACCTCTTCTGGAGTTCTCTAGCTTCTGCTGTCATGCCTCCCTCTTCTTGGGTGGGGAGAGGGTAGTGGAGGGGACCCTGGAGCACATGGTCCAAGATGAGCCCCCAGCCCTACAGCAGTTGTGGTTCTCAAACCTGAGCGATCATCACAATCATCTGGGATAACACACAGATTACCAGGCCCATCCCCAGAGGTTATGATCAGCAGATCCTGTGGAGAGGTGGATAATTTGCATTTCCATCAAGTTCCTAGGTGATGCTAATGCTGGCCCATGGAGTACAGTTTGAGGACCACTGGTACAGTGAAGAATCATGAAGCTCAAGTTGGAACAAGAGAGTGTGAGAAAAGGGATAGAAATGGACAGCTTCCCTCTGACTGATCTCAGTCTTTTTCACTGACCCTTAAGGAGTTGATCCAGGAAACTCATAGAACTGGCAGACAGACAACCTGGCAGAGTTACACCTCTGTCATTAGTGGTTTAGTGGTCTCAGACAAGTCATTTCCCATCTGGGCCTCAGTTCACTCATCTGAAAGTTAAGGGGTTGCCCCAGCTGATTTTGAATGGTCCTTATTGCTCTAATATGCTGTCCTTCTATGGCTGTGTGCTGTGTCTTGCCAGGGTATAAAATTAAACCATCCTACCTACACCAGAGAGCAAACTTGACTTCCTGTAATTGGCAGAGGGCTACCACAACCCCCCCCCCCCCCCCCCCCCCCCCACACACACAAAGAAGCAGGTGAGGAGACACTCCTTTTCTTACCTGGTAATTCAGGAAGATGAACCAATCCTGGACTCCCTGGCTTTCCTTTATTTCCACTTGATCCAGGCTGGCCTGGGGTCCCAGGGAGGCCTCGGGACCCTTTAGGGCCTGAAAACCCAAATGTAAGCGGTGAGGGGAAAGGAAAGTCAGTGTGCTGGGTATGATTTGTGATGTTCAGTCACGAATCCCAGTATCTTGGAGAGCCTCTCCTCGTCTCACCTCCCCACACTGCCCTCTCCAGCAGCCATCCTGTTTCCTCAATCCTCAAGGCTGCCCTCAGGAGGAATGTGGATCCCCAAATACTACTGGGCTATCCTCTGCTTCCTTTGCCTCATGGCCCTTACGAGAGTGTTTAGTGGCTTTCTCTGGCCTCATTCCATACCTGGGAATCCGGGAGTGCCTGGAAATCCTGATGGACCGTATGACCCAGGAATAATACACGGCAGGGTGATTCCTGTAAATGGTAACACGTATGCATTCAGTGAACCCACTGAGTCAGGGAAGATTTCTCCCTAGTGCGCTCCTTTACTTCTATTCCATTTAATGGGACAGCCAAGTTCTTCCCACTCAGCAGCTGGGAGCCCACATAGGAAAACCTTGGCATCATTAGCTCTGGGGAGTTACACCCAGTACAATTGCTTACAGATGAGAATGCTCCTAGTGTCCAAATGCTAGGATATCACTTATCAAACCACTGAGGCCCAGTGGGCAAACAGTCACCTATGCAGCAGATGTTGCCTAACAAGGTTTCTTAGAGATTGCCTGTGCAGGAACAGCAGCAAACAGCAATTGCCTACTCACCCTGCCCACAGATAGAGCCTCTCCCTAGGATGGGTGTTGGGGGTTAGTCCTAAGGGTGCATTATGCTTATATGACTAGATTGGAGGGTTTGAAGCCAAGATCCCTCAAGTTCTCACGTTTACCCTTTCTTTGGAATGAGGTTTTCCCCAAACCACTGGGTTCTTTTGATGCACTTCATTTGGGATCTACTGAAACCTATTGATTGTCCTTGCTCAAATGTACCAGTATGTCTGTACTATGCAAACACTTAAGACTGCTTTCTTGTCCATGACAGGCAAGTGGTGACCCTTTCCTCAGCTCCTTATTTGAAACTGTCAACTCTGCTACTCAAAGAGAAAAAGTAGCAATTTCAACATTCAAGATGTCAAAATTGGCATGCATAGCCCTTCCCCTAGCAAATTATCCCTTGCCCATTCATAATGCAAATAAAAAGAGTCTATAAGATCACAGAGGGGAGGTTTAATAAAATACTGGTGAACAAATTGTTTGCGGGCTCCCTCAAGTGCCATTTACAAACAATTGATATGCTAATTATATAAGTCTTGCCTATTCATTAAAACAATCCCCCAAGGTCTGCTTTAAACTACAGAGTCAACAGTTTTAATAAACATCTATAGCTTTTGCCTGTATTTAAATCACAAATTACATTTCTGAAAAATATGTACACAGCCTATGATTCAAACTGCTTACTGAACTCACTGGCTTTCCTCCCCTGATCCCACTTCTATTTTCCTAAATCAAGATTGGGAATTGAACAGTATAATGTATTGGTTAACAAGTTGGACTCTGAAGCCACAGACCTTAGCTGGTATCCTAGTTCTGCTGCTAACCAGCTGCATGAACAAGATACTTAAACCTCTCTGAGCCTCATGGCAAAATGGGAACTACTTCTACTTTTCTCATATGGTGTTTGTGAGGATTACATGAAACTGTGCTACTAGCACTTAGCACAGTGTCTAGCACTCTGGTACATGCTCAATTAATAATAGTTTTTATTATCTTGAACTATTATCTTATGTAAGAATGAGTACTCAGTGGAGCTCCTGCAAGGCCATCGCCAGGTTAGTGACACTGCTTGTAGTCTGGGTAGCACTTTCTGCCTTCCAGACTTCAGGTTTCTATAGTCATATTTCCAGAGGTGAACAGATGGCTGTAGGCCTGGATCCTCCTCCGTAGGTGGTCAAACCCACCTCCATCCTACCAGACATCAAGATGACAGAGCTATTTCTGATAGTTATTTCCCTACTATGGAAATATGCTCTACAGGCCGGCACTTTGTGGTGAGATGCTTCATTGGGAGGGGGTTTTCAACCTTGTGCTTAGCTCAGGCCTGGGCTCTTTGAGTTAGGCTGAAGAATTTCCTCCAGAGGGTGTGTCATGAGAGGGATCCTGCAAAAGACTCTCCTGCCCTCAACAATCTCAATAGCCCATTGGCTCTAATGTGTCAAACTCTAACATGACAGTTCCATTGTTTTATGTCTTAGGAAACAAACTTAGTAAAATAAAAATATCCCTGGGCTGGGTCCAAATATTAAGCCATTCATCCTTAATTTATCAGACTGATTTAATTGCTTCTTTTCATCTGTGACAGCCAGATAAAAACAAAGCCTTTAGAAGATGAAGCTGAGGACAGGCATCTGGAAAGGTTCCAGGATGAGAAAAATAATGGTCAAAGGAAAGATGGTTAGAAACCAGAGGAAATCAATGGCATATTTCTCTCAATAATTTTGTCTCACACCTGTGTGCCACACCACACTTGTGTATTGTAAGCAGAGGTTCAAAATGGTGAGACGGAAGGACTTCAAGTCATACTGGTATCTGGCTCTTTTCCTTTATACTGTCTTCTACTTTACATTCCTGAATTCGGAGCCTTCTCAACAAAGCAGAAATCTGCTCTACCCATGTTCTGTTTAGTAATTGCAACAAATGAGCTACTTATTCACAATTTTTCCCATTAATGCCCAAATCCATTTTCAGAATAAAAAGAGTCTCTGGTTCCCAAGATTCTAACATCTCAATTTGTTCTGGGCCCAATGAGTAAAGTTCAGACATGTGTGGATCCTTTCAGGTACCTCTCAAGGCAGATTATGGCCCCAGTAAAGTTCAGAAAATGAATTTGCTTAAGATGGAGGTCAGCCAAGCCATCGACATGCATGGTGAAGGAAATCAGCCCCTCTCAGAGACTGCATGCCCACTCAATCCCGTACTGCCTGCTGTAAGAGGTATGTGCTATGGAGCCTCTGAAGCAGTGTTGGTGTCAGCCTTTGCATCCCAGCCTTAGGCTCCCTGCTCCCCAAACAGGGCATCCAGTGTGGTGCTCAGGCCATCGTGACTATCTGAGACAAAGGTAAACAAAAAAGGGATGTTTGGCTAAGACCGGTGTCTGAGAGCTTGTAGACCTAGCTAGCTCTCACCTCTCTCTGTGTCTAAGTCTCCTTTACCAACCTTCTCTCTGCAGCAGCAGTCACCTAGAGCAATCAAGTGAAGAAAAAAATTAAACCGGGACAGAAGTTCCTTGAGGCCCAAGGGAAGTCTTCTCAGCAGCCCAGATATGCCCACCAACAAAATCCCCTGTCTGAACTGAGTGGAGAGCACTGGCACCCACATGAGATCAAGCACACAGTCACCACAGTTCAGTAATAACCAGGGTGATTGATTACTATAAGCATCTGGAACAGAGCCTCTTTGGAAACAGCCAGTTGTCTGCTTGCCCAAAGTTTTTAATAATTCACACTAGTAGGCTGAAAGGCTTCTGATGATTACATCCTCTTTCCTGGCAATGCAGCTGTCCTAGTCTGGGCTACCATTGATTGGAGTGGGCACATTCAGGAATAGCATCTTAATTTTTTTTCTAGCAACAGAAATGGCTACAGTGCAAATGTTTGGGGACCACCGGGTTATTTGTTTTTAAAACTGTGCAGAAAAAAAGGTAAGTTTGAAGAATTATATTTGGTTGTCATAGAAAAGAAAGCTAACGCTCTTTATTAAAGTAATTTCTTGAAACTTTTCATACTGCAAGAAGGACATGGTTATGGTTTGAATATGATTTGTCTCCACCAAAACTCATGTTGAGACTTGGTTTCCAGAGTGGCTGTGTTGGGAGGTGGTGCTTCTGAGAGGTAATTAGGTTGTTAGGATGGGTTAATCTCTTTCTCAGGAGACTGGGTTATTTCTCAAGGGAATGGATTCGTTCCCACAGGAGCAGGCTGTTATAAAGCAAGGTTGCTTTTAGTGTTTGGACTCTTTTGCACGTACTCTTCTGCTTTTCACAATGAGCTGAAGAAGCACAAGGCCCTCAACTGATGGGCTGCCCAATCTTGGACTTTCTGGCCTTCAGAATCATGAGCTATATAAACCTCTTTTCTTTGTAAATTACCCAGTCTCAGATATCCTGTTGTAGCAACAGAAAATGGAATAAGACAAACATTTTCTGCATAAGGCATCTCCCAAGCTATAGCTTACCATATCATATTCCTAAAAATTTTCTGTGTCCAGGGACTAGTGATATTTGAGATACAAATGGTCCTGCAAGCTTCCTTCTGTTCACTCAGCAGGTTCTCAAATAGTTAAAATGTTGATAATAGTCAGAAGACTTGAAAGTGTGTAAGTTTATAAGTGTCATGTTATTATAACTCAGTTTAAAACCTTGTTGCTTGCAAAACGGTTTAATCTACAGTGAAGACCCAATTAGGGGAGGAGCAGTGGAATGACCATGAGTAATGTCTCTGGGAACAGAGCTAGAAGCAGAGCTATAGCTAACACTAGGACTTCCAACAGGCAGAATGATTTTATTTGATAAATCCTTATGGCCAGGAGCAGAGGTTCACATCTGTAATCCCAGCATTTTGGGAGGCTGAGGCACGTGGATCAGTTGAGGTCAGGAGTTTGAGACCAGCCTGGCCAACATGGTGAAAGCGTGTCTTTACTAAAAATACAAAAATTACCCAGGTGTGGTAGAGGGTGCCTGTAATCCCAGCTACTCAGGAGGCTGCGGCAGGAGAATCGCTTGAACCCAGGAGGCAGAGGTTGCAGTGAGCCAACATCATGCCACTGCACTCCAGCCTGGGTGAGAGTGAGACTTCATCAAAAAAAAAAAAAAAAAAAAAAAAGGAAAACGTCTTTACAACCTTCACAATGATTAATTTGTTAAATGAAATATTGACTCAGTTTTAAGAATTTTGAATTATCAAGTTTTAACCTGTACCATCAACCTTATTACACCGAATCGCAAAAATAGATTTTGAAATAAATAAAATTTTGCAAGACCTGGTATCCTGTCTTCTTTTATTGTAATTCTTCAAGATGATAAGGTGGAAACAGGAGAAATATGTTTAAGAAATAGCCCCTTGGTTATTGGGAAGGCTCTTTCTTCTGCAAATAAATATTAGTCTCCTATGGAACACTACACTATGCTAGGCATGTAAAGAGACTCTAAGAAGTATTACCATCCCTAGTATCAAGAGACTTACAATGCGGATGGGGAAAGTAAAAGCATTAATGGAAGGAGATATATAATTTAAGTAGCAATGACATACTGTGGAGGCCAAGGGAAAGCTTAATGGAAGAAGTGGGGTTTATCTTGAACCCTGAAAGAGGAATATGATATGACTACACAAAGAGGAAGAGCACTCCAGAAAAAGGCAACACGGCAAAATCTTGAAGCTGGAAGTGAACACATTGTGTTTGGGTACAGTGAAGAAGACTGGTATCTTAGTTTTTTTGTTTCAATTAAGAGCATTATATAAGGTTGAAAAGGTTGGTTGTATCCATGTTTGGAGACTTCTGAATTCCAGGTTGAGGAGTTTGGACATTATATGATCTCTATTCAATTGGTACCATATGTGGCTTTGAACTAGGGGAGTTACATGATGATATTGGCACTTTACAGATTGGCTGCAGTGTTCATAATAGAATTGAATGTAAAAACTACTTAGGAAGTTGTTGTCATTCACTCACTTATCCATCCATCCATCCATCCATCCATCCATCCATCCATCCATCCAACCACTTATTCCAACAAGCATATAGGTATTTGAAAACCTAGGCATGACATAATGAGAGTTTAGTAGCAAGAAGAGAAGGAAAGAATATAAGAGGAATTGCAAAGGAAATAAGAGATAATCTCAAAATTTTAAACTTCAGATTATTATAAGTGTGGTGTCACTGATGGAACCATAGAAGTTGTGGAAACCCAGAAGTTGGGATGAACAGCTGTTCTGGCTGTATTGAAGACTAGTTATTAGCATAGCACCTTCATAAACCATAAGCAGGACTGTTACACATGATTCCTAAAATTCAAGTAGAAAAAGAAGTTATATAAAAAGGAAGGAGTTAAGGGATAAAATGGGGATTAGACTATATGCAACTAGATTTCTGCCCAATCTGAGATTCCATGAGTTGAGGAAAGGTTTTTCCCAGCTGATGATATTACCACACAATTTAGAGGGCACCTCGTCCAATCTCCCACCCATTGCTTTGATGACATTTGCAATAAGTGGTCATCCATCTTCTTCTTGAACTCTTCCAGGGATTATGAGCTCATAACCTCCCTTGGTAGCTCTGTTACATTTTCAGACTGCTTTGGTAGGAAGTCCTTCACTAAGTAGAGTGGAAATCTGTATTATTCTGTCCCCTAAGCTTACCACAATACAATCATAATACTTTTTTTCACATGCAAATCCCTCAGGGGGTTAAAAGTACTGATTATGGTGAGACAAGTCTCTTCTTATGATACATTTCATGCACCTGGGTCATATCCACTCTACAAGGGGTCAAATTTCCAAGTCCAAAGCCATCTGATTCCATGACTCACCCTTAGATCCAGGAGGGCCTTGTTGTCCCGGTAATCCATCCTTGCCTTTATCTCCAGGAAGCCCACGGGGTCCAGGCAGTCCTGGTAACCCAATTCCCGGGAGGCCAGGTGGACCAGGATGGCCTTTTTCACCAGGAAGTCCAGGTAACCCCTTTTCACCTGGGAAGCCCTGCCCACCATCACCCTAGACAACACATAAAAAAAAGAATGAAAATTCAACTCAGAGATTTATCTGGACAGTCCTCTGACTACAAGAAAGAGGTAGCCAGTGTGACCAATGCTTTGTGTTTTGTTAAAATTCTCTATCATCATCATAGTTTATCAATCAGTCTCCTTTGACTTTAGTTAGTGGATATGAATCTTGTCTCCTCTGGATGATCTAACAACGCAAAAGTTTCTGGATAGGGGTGAGGAGACAGGGCAAGAAATGAGCAGGATAATAACAACCCTAGAGATCACAGAAAGTGGCTAGATTACTTGAGGAGAAAAGTTGCTGAGAAGCTGAAGTATTTTTAAGTCATATGGTCAGGTGTTACTAGCATTTATCAAATGAGACAATGATCCATTCTGAGAAAATGACTCCCACTTTACATAAAGGAAAATCAAAAAGCAAAAAGTTTCAGTGGCAGAGGCGGGACAAGGTACTCTAGACTCTGTTCTTCCCTGTTTCATGGTCCAGTGGCCATCAGACCCCCCAACAAAGTCAGGTGTAAAGATCTGTAGAGCTAATCACCCAGGAACGATCAACTTACCGGAAGTCCTGGCAGACCTGGTAGACCTGGTACTCCATCGTTGCCTGGTTTTCCTATTACACCAGGGAAGCCCTGGGAGCCAGAATCACCCCGATCCCCTGGCATTCCTGAGATTGTACTGAGAATTGGTTCCCCCTTCTTTCCTTTGGGTCCTGAAGGACCCGGAGACCCAACTAAGCCCTGACAAAGAGAGAAGAGGGAGGAGTCAGAAGGTGCAGACTTCATAGAATTCTGGCACTTAGCATTATGACTTAGAGCAGAACCTTGGCACTGTTATAGACACTGATTATGTTGTCATCTTGAATAACAGTTGCCCATTTATTTCTGCACCTTTTGTAAATTTTGAAATCTTTGAAGATGGAAACCTCACCTTAATTCCTATTTTATCTTCATGGGCCAGCACATTGCTAGGCAAAGGTAAACAATGTTGTGGAAGGAAGAAAGTGGGGAAAGAGAGAAGGGAAAATCGGTAGGTTAAAGCAGAAAGGACTTTAAGAGACTCTATAGTTAGACTTCCTGTTGTAGATCAAAACCCCAAAACTTTGTTTTAATCCCACCTCTCTTGTATGCACTTTAGAAAAGTAATTGGGGGGATTGAAGGGCACTGGAAAGATTCCATTGCATCCTCAGGGTCAAAGTTTGGCAAGACTTACTGGAGCCCCTGCTGGGCCCTGTGCACCCCCAGAGCCTCGATCTCCTCTGGCTCCTTTAAGGCCTGGAAGGCCTATGAGACCCCGTGGACCAGGTGGGCCTGGTTCCCCGGGTGGTCCAGTGTTGGGAACACCACCGTCACAAGCACAGAAACCTGAGTCTCCTGGGAGAAAAAGACAACATAGAATGAAGTGGGTCATTTTTTTTTCTAAGAAGAATGAAGAATTGATAGTGGTTATTTGTGACTTGAACAACTCCATGGAGGCAATCTGAAGGCTTGCAGAGAACACACTCAAATAAACTTGGTTCACTCTCCAGCAGCGTATGTCTGTGTTAGTGGTTCAGATTTTGTTAGTCAGGGACGAGGCTCAGCCATCAGTAAGTCTAAAGTATAGCCGTAGTTGAGAACCACTGACCTATACTAACCAGCGGAGAGTCTGGAATTCAAGCCGCTCAAAGATTTTTTTTTTTTTTACGAAAATGTCTTTTCACCTGACTTCTGTACACATGACACAAATGTGTACATATTTTTGTACACGTTGAGACAAATGCCAAATAAATAATGATAGGGATTTCAACAAAGCACCTTTGAAGAGGTATCAAGGAGTCACTAGCACTATGGTCCAACTCCCTATATCTTCCGTGCTTATTGTCTGGAAAATGAGAATTGGTGCCAACATCGGTGACCCTGAATTTCCTAAGATTCTGAAGGGCCCCTTCTTACTTTTAGAAAACTGATGATTCCTAAAACTCTTAAGAGAATAGTCTGTTCTTCAGATTAGTATTTCTTGAATGTGATCCTGCATCAGTCACCTGTGATGGTTGCTTATAAGGCAGCTTGCTGGGCCCTATCTCAGTCCTAATCACTCAGTCTCAGGAGGCCAGACCAAATAATCTAATTTTTAATAACCTCCCCTGGGTGATTCTCATGTATAATGAAGTTTGAGAATCCCTATCACTATTCCATACTTAGAGAAAATCTTTCAGCTCCATGGAAATACAGAATGGGGAGCATCAGAAATGTCCCTTTTTTAGGACTGTGAATGGTATCAAGAAATACACCAGCTTTGTAGTGAGTTAGGTAAGGGCCAAAATTAACATCTAAGTTAATTTAATGCCCTTTTCCATCAAATAGTTTGCCTGGGACCTGAATAGTAGAGAATAAGCTTTCAGGCATTTCTTAACCAGCCTCTATATACTTAGGTAATGACATTTTATGACAGAGCAATGAGAAAGGAGAGGAGTAAGTTAGAACTTCTCTGATTGAGCCTGAGGAAAGCAGTTCATTCCTAGAGATCTTGAATTACTGAACCCTAGGCCATCCCAAAACCCCTCTCCCATCATTAGTTTCACTTCTTCCTCCACCCTGGCCTAGGCCACAACCATAATGAATTGACTTATTGAGCATCTTCCCCTCACAGTAAGTGACAGAAGGGGGAAATGACCCAAAGGCAGCTGCGGTCATTGATCGGTTCTCCAACACCAGTGGGGGCTAGGGTTGTTTTCCTGGAGCCAGTTGGGTTTTTCAGAGTCCCAGGTCTTGACCTGTTCAGAGCACTTTGCTTAAGGCTGAAGGTAATAAGTGACTTACATCCTTGGTCTTGCAAACTGGGAGGGGTAGCAGCATGCACTGGTTAACAGCCTGGGCTGCAGGTAGAGGAGAAAGAAAAAGAAGCCTGCGAACAACTTGGTCCTGTGTGACCTCCATTGCTAGCCTCAGTCTTAGAGACCCAAATATAGCACTTCTAACAATCCTAAAATCAAAGCCCCAAACAAGATCCACAATTGCTTCTGTTTAGGTTCCCCAGGCTGTTGGTTTTCTCATTCCCCATAAAGCGTTCTCTAAGGAGTTTGGAGGACCAAGAAACTCAAGGGGATAAAATCACCTTTTATTCCTTTGAGGCCTGGGTTTCCTTTTGGACCTTGTTCTCCTCGGAGACCAGGGAACCCTGGCTCTTTGTTGTGTAGAGTTTCGGCCTCAAATTCTGGACCTTTGGGTAAAAAAACAGATAAAGGATTAGCAACTTGTATAAGCCTGATGACTTCCCTGACTCACCACAGCAGCTCAATCACCAAGGCCCAAGTCCTTGAGGCTCAACAACCACAGCAGAGACAAAAAAATAAAATTCAAGACCGGGACCCCAAATCTGCAGCAAGGAGTCAACAGGACCTCTGTTGGTTCAATTCACTCTACTAATATTTATGGAATGTCCATTATGTTCCAGGCACTGTACTAGACAGCGGGGTTAGAGGAATGAACAAGGTAGCTTCTAAAACTCAGCAGTACCAATGTCTACCCCAGAAACCTCCCTTAGGACAAAAGAGGAAAGAGGTGCAAGCTGCAGTGGATATGGGCTTTAAGGTACAAAGAAACATTCTGGGCAGCATTTCCAGCTTTTCTCTCAGAATCTAGAATCTCACACTCAAGTAGGAGATCTAAGAAGGACAAGCCCTGTGTAGGCTTTTAGCAGCCACCTCAAGGGTCCAGGCTTGGCTTCTTTTTTTCTCAGTCTCTCAGCCCACCCCATTGGAGCCTTGTGGACCAGGGCAAGCTCAAAATAACCAATGCTGCTTCTTTAGGAGCTGAAAAAACAGACTTAAAGGCTGAGAACAGTGAAAGATGGAGTGGGAATGGGTACAAAACTTGGAAGGCATTAGGCCCTAGTTTGCTTGTTCCTTGATGGAGAACACTCTGCTGTTATCAATAACTGGTAGAGGCAGGGATCTGACTCAGGGACGATGGGGCCTTCATGGCTGCCCCTCTGCAATTATCATGTATCCTGGCTTAGCCGTTTCACCTGTGAGATGCCCCCTCAAAAATCATGACTGTTCTCCAGTCTGGATCACATCTGAGTCTTGAGACCAAAAGAGAAATGAGTAACTTACCAGGTGGGCCTGGTGGACCTGGTGGGCCTGGCAAACCATCTCTGCCAGGGAGGCCAGCTGCTCCAATTGTGGTACGGCCTGGGTTTCCTTGGTCCCCCTTCAGCCCTGGAAATCCCTGAGGCCCTAGGGCTCCTAGGACACCTGGAAAAATAAGCCCACACACAAATGCTCATTATATCACCCCACTCTCTGGAGTATTCCTATCTGTGGCATACGTTGGAAACAAATCCAAGGAAGAATTTAGGGAAGCATTTGCCCTTCTCTTGCATCAGAGTTAGAAGGATCCTTAGGGATCAATTAGCCTAATCTCTTGGGAAACTGAGACCCAAAGAAGAGAGGAAACATGATCAGGGGCCCAGCATTTCTCAGTGGCAAACTTGAGAAGAAAATCTGGGTCTCTAGCCTTTCACTTCTTGATTTTTTCCCAACTTGGTGCTGGGGCCAGCTGTACCATTTCCAGGTGACTGCTTTAAAACCATAGGTATCCTCACAGCAGCCCATCTCCAAGGAATTTAGAAACTGGTGACTTTAAAAGTAAAAGTTGAGCTTTATATCTGGGGCATCACTGCATCCCAGACTCTGGCATGCCTTTTTCCACATGTCACTATAGAATGACATATGGATGTGATTAGTTCAAGAGTGTTACCCACAGGATCCTGGGACCATTCAGTACCTGGCTGAATCCTACAGCAAGGTTCTGGGTATAAATCTTCATCTGGGCTTTTGCTAGTCCCTCTTGGCAAGCATCAACTGGGATGGCATATCCACAGGAGGGTGACACAGCTCCAGCAACTCAACCCAGGACCCCTCTTGTTGCTGCAAACCTCAGTGACAGTCTAGGATTGCCTGTCCAGCTATGATACATTATTTAAGCCAAAAACAAAAGCTGCTCACCCAGCCCCCACATACGTTAGCTTTGGGCTGGCAGTCGGGAACCTACTGACTATAAGAACCTACCTCTTCTTTGACTTCGGCTAGGTGTGTGCCCCAACCCAGAGGTACAGAAGGGAATGCTAGGAACCACAGTGTATAGAGGACTGATCTGCGCAGGAGATGGGTTAGTTTTTTTTTTTTTTTTTTTTTTTTTACCTGATAATGCTGGCAAGCCAGGGACACCAGACGGGCCATGCAGGCCCTGGATGCCTTCATCTCCTTTAAGGCCTGGGAGGCCAGGTACACCAGGGTCTCCAGGATTACCTGGCATTGTAATGAAAGACAGCAGTAAATAAAGGCAGAGGAGGCCCACAGATGTTACAAAATGCCCAAGAAGAGGTGCAGGGAGCTGTCCTGGCATTAGAAGTACCTTTCTTGCCCTTTCCAAGTCTCTCATGCTAATGGCCTCACATGATAATTGGTCTTCTGGAGCCAAGGGGCCTTCTGGAGCCAACATTAGTGTATTAAGAATTGGTCTGGCCTCGGCCTGCCTTTCATGGTAAGCTCTGGTAAGTACTTCTTCTTCTACCACTAATCTGCTGTAATGCCTAAAATGTCTACCATTTGGATTAAGATGTTGAAGTCCACTATTTATGTTACACATATATGTTTCCTGTGAGTGGCACACAGGAAGCCACTGTCAAATATTAATACCAAACCAGGCATGGGCCTTAGAGGATGAGAGGAGAGAGATAAGTGGGAAGACCCATGGAAGAGTAACTACAGTAGAAGCCTTTGGTCAAACAAGAAGTAGCTGGAGATACTGGGCATCTCAATATTTGGAGAAGGTAAAGGGAAGAGTTGGGCACACACAATAACTAGGACAAGGAGAGATGAAGACAGATTTTCTAAGCATCATACTCTTGAGGGCTCTCAGCCACTTGCTCCGCTAACCAAAGGTACTTTTCCACTTCCTATGAAATTGTCAAGCTCAAGCATGCATAGAATCACCTACATGAGGCCCTGAGTATTCCATAGTATCAAACTGAAGTCAGCCCAGCTGGGGGGTGGTTATCCATCCTTCCCAAAGCATCGCCAAGAGAACCATTTTCACCAAATTCAGGCCCAGGCAGACCCAAATCCTAGGCTTAGTGGACTCAACACAGAAACAGGATGCTAGGCTCGGCTTCTCTGCCCAAGAGATTGGAGTTAGCTTTATTACCCAAGTTCAGGAGCCATGAGGGGCTCTTGGGTGTGTCAAGTTTAGCAACAATCGAGTAACTAAGTATCCTTTAATAATTACCGGGGATATAGGATTTAACTTCCTGTCTTTATTTTCTACTCAAATTAATGAGAAGTTGCACCTGAGATCACAGCACCATCTATATCGATGAAAACATCTGGGCCTGGCAGGCCAATGTCACCCTTTTCACCCTGCAAAGATTAAGTACATTAAACACAAATGTTTCCATGTCCTTATTACCCAAGATCTATGTGCCATTAAAGCCCATCGCTAGGAAAATGAAAGGTTCTTCCTTCTATAACCCTGGATTTTCAGGGTCAACTAGTCCATAGGTTAATTTCAAAGTCCCATAAATTTAAGATGAAGGTGACACAAAGCAGGCCAGAGGCCTAACATTCAGTTGCAAACCTGTCAAGGACAGGGGATCCCAATTTTATTTTGCAACTCTACTCAAGGACAGTCTGCTCTGGGCCTTGACTGTACCTAAGTAGTGCTAAGGAGAGAACAGAGTTTTAACTTCTTTCCACTCTTAACAGGCCTGGGCCTCTACTACCATCACAACCCTTGTTAGTGGATGATGTCTGGCAGAGGAAATTAAAGGAGTTCTAATACTCCCCAAAGACAGACTTAGGTACCAAAAACACATACAGTGGCATATCCAGGGTGTGATGGTGGCAGTTATATGCCCCAGGTGTAGGCAAAAAGGGGATGCATTGTCTGTAGAGAATTTAAAACAATAATAAAACCAACAGTTGGCAATTCTAAGCAATATGAATAAAATTTTCCTCATCTGTGGAATGGACTTGCTGTCACCAGCCCCTGCCCCTTAGTTTACCACCGATCAAGTAGTATCTAAGAAATGCTCATTAGCAGCTTTGTGTATTCAAAGTAGGTTACATGCATTTCTTGAGAAAAAATTGAAACTTAAAAGGTCAAAATATTAAAAATACTTCATCTTATATACAGACATTTGTGGTAATTCACCCTTCTACCTACCAACCCTGGATTTTTCACTTCCCAACTTTACCTCAATTCCTTGGAATCCATTAAGCCCAGGAAATCCCAGGGTCCCTTTCTTGCCCTGTGACAGAAACATAGTTACCACTAAGTTGAAAGTATGGGAGCATTAGAGGGTCTGGTCTTTGGATTAAGCCAGGGCAAATGGCACAAGGATCTTGGATGACATTGCAGGGTATGTGTGGCTTCTATCTGACTCTGGAAGCTGTAAAATCTCCCAGAAGACAATATGGCAGTAAGTAGCCAATTTACATATTAGGAGGTACAAGGGCCACAAGGCTAGACACGGATACAAGCAGGCTGGCCTTGCTAGTCCCTGATAGCATGCCAAAGATGTATGACCACAGCATGGAATGGCAAGGCACTGAACTTGACACTGGATACCCATGTTCTTGAGTGAAAAGAAAAGAGGACAGTGGCTAAGATTATACCAAAAAAAAGGGAGATGAACAATTTGCATTATAAGTAATGTCTCCCTTTGGCCATGTTAAGTAAAGCAAGGGGGACTTTTAATTGGGATTTTATACACGAAGGCTTTAATGATATTAACCAAAATACCTGTTGCCCTGGAGGGCCTTGGACTCCTTCTGAACCCATGGGACCCTGTAAAGAAAATAGTTACACCTTAGAAAAATCAATAGGCTACCTAGAAAAAGCCACTAGACTTATATAACAAAGTTGTACAGCTGAGTTCAGGATTTAGCAGCTCCTAAAATCAGGTAAGCGAATGTTCCTAGACCTGGCTTAATGACTTTTTTTTTTTTTTTTTTTTTGAGACAGAGTCTCACTCTGTTCCCCAGGCTGGAGTGCAGTGGTACAATCTTGGTTCACTGCAACCTCCGCCTCCAGGGTTCAAGCAATTCTCCTGCCTCAGCCCCCTGAGTAGCTGGGACTATAGGCATGCGTCACCACGCTTGGCTAATTTTTGTATTTTCAGTAGAGACAGGGTTTCACCATGTTGGCCAGGCTGGTCTCAAACTCCTGACCTCAAGTCATCCACCCATCTCGGCCTCCCAAAGTGCTGGGATTACAGACGTGAGCCACCGCGCCTGGCCTAATGACTTCTTTCTAAGCACTAATCCATCAGGCTAAATAGCCACATGGAGCATTTTTAAAGAGCCAAATAAATGGAAACAGTTTAAGTAGTAGGTGGAATTTGATAGAAGGGCTGGGTGGTATTATACTTAGTCTGCATTCGTTCCAAGTCAGGAGATCTTTAAATAGATTATGGGAGGGCCTCGTCTTCCACCTCAAATGCATTCTTTGTTGGTGATTATATGTATTTTCAAGACAAGGGAGGGGGAAAAGTAGAGAAAGAAATGGCAGGGTAATGGATAAATATGGCTAAATACTCAAAGGACTCTTACTTAATAAACTTCATAGTCAACTTAACAACACAATTTCTCTAAAATGTTACTTCTTTGAGGCTAAGCTTGGCCCGCTGCTTTTAGCTCAAGACCTAAGTGCCCGAAGCTAGGAATCAGAGAGGCTAATAGTTATTTTTCCATTTCAAATGAGATTATTATTGGAAGCTGTTGACTCCAAACATCACTCACTATGTTCTAGAACTTTCCAGGCTTGTTTCTGTCCTATAAAGGTTGCACTTGGCCCTCTTTCTTCCATTCCTGTGCCACTTCTGTGCTCAATTCCCTCAGAATAGAATGGAATGAAAGCAAGGCAACACTCATATCATTCTTTAGCCCAGAAGACAATGACACATGACAGCAAGGAGATAAATAGCCTGAGGAGCCACCTAGAGTAGAGGGTGCCTCTTTCCTTTTCAAGAGAGTGATTCAATCAAGGGAATGGGGCTAAGAGAGAAGGAGGTCTTAGGAACCTGCCATTGGGTTGAGGAGAAACGAGAAGCTTAGGTGGCAATTAAGTTGCAAAACATGAAGAAGCAAACAGGAAAGAAAATGGACAAGGTGACTTGACAGACCCAGGCAAGTAATATTCCAGGTTCGTACCCTAGGTCCTGGCAAACCAGGGATTCCCTTTTCTCCCTTTTCTCCAGTAGTTCCAAGGCCCTAAATGAAAAAAGAAACCACAAGTTATAATGTTTGTTTTCTCATTGGTCTCCTGGCTTCATCCAAACAAGGGGGCTATTTTAATTAAGCTCCATTCTCCCCTTAGGGAGGCTCACCATGCTGTCTCTTGTCACTGCCTGAGAAGCACGTAAGTTCTGAATATGAATTGGACCATTCATTCAAGGTCCCCCTTTGGTTCTAGAAGTAATGCCCCCCACCCCACCTACAACACTGTTCCATATATTTATAGTATCATAGGCTAACAGCATAGAAATGATTAAATATCTAACCTTGCTGATTTTACAGATGAGGAAACCAATATCTGGATGAGTTAAAATTGAATGAGAAAGCCAGATCTTGTGTTTTTCATTCCGGGAACCTTTCCTTTAGAACAGGCTGCCTTCTATCATTTAGGAACTTGATTATTTGACCTACAAATGGAGGATTATGCAAATTCTTGGGGGTTGATACTAGGGGGAAGAGCAAGAGCTTTTCCCCTTTGGTGACATAATGAGCACAACATTGTTTTCAGTGGGAAGAAGCATTTCTATCTAGGCATGGTCTGAAACCCTACAGCTCCTGTACTGGGACTATAGGGCTCTTGCCTGGCCCTAGAGATAGTCCAAAGGGGACTGTGAGATGGTCTCCAATCCCTCTTGCCCTGCTCATCGGAGGTGAGGATTTGTAGCCATGAATATGACTTGGAGATTCTCTAGGGAAAAGCAGGAACTCCAAGAAGCAGAGTGAGTAAGAAAGAACTTCCTCCCCTCTGGGTCCAAGGCAAATGTCTGGGCCCCCAAGATACAGAAGAGTTCATTACTAAAGTGGACAAAGTTTTTCACAGAAAACTTAAATGAGGCCACTGTGCTGTTGTTCAAAATTGTACTTTTTGGAGCACAGATTTAGCAAACAACATTTTGGCTTATTGTGAAAGTAAAGGAGGCAATGAAGGAAAGACACTAAATGTTGTGGAACATCTGTTGTCCCTTTAATGTGACCTGGCTCACCTGCTCAAATCCTATTTGTAGCTTTTTCTTCCTTTTACATACATACTCAGTGCGCTCCCATGAGTACTGAAAGCTGGTTGAGCACCCCTTGGCTTTCTGGGCCCAGGGTTTTTCATTTTTGTTTCCTTTTGGCTAGTCATGTTTTTGTTTTTTTAATGTGGGTTGTTTTCATTGTCTTTTTATTGGGAGGAGAGAGTGTGTGTGTGTAGGATCCAATTCAAAGCAGGCTTTGGTCCCGTACTTACCTGTTCTCTTTTCTGCATTTATATAACTGTGCATCAAATAGCTCAGCCTTCATGCTACATTAAACTTCTAATGTGAAAGGCTCGTGGGTTAAACTGAATGCAAACTTATTTAAAATATTAGTTTTTCTGCATCAAACCAAGGCATGCTGCGACTTGGTGGAATGTCTGTCGGCTTCTGAGGTCAAACACTTCAAGAAGACTTCTCTCACCTGTCCATGAAATCTGTGGCGGCCCGTGCTGCCCCAAACTCTTAAAGTGCAAAGATTGGTTGCATATGAAAGTTTTGTAAGCATGAGGCCTATATTACACTCTCTTTTATCTTTCTCCAAGGCCCATTACTACAGTCTGAACACATACAAGGTGGTCCAGTAAATACTTGTTGAACTGAATGGAATAATGACCTAGAGAACAAGACTATTGCAAAGGGTGAAGGAAAGAATGTTCAGGAACCATCTTGTGCCCCCATCTGTCTTGCCCTCAGTTATAAATATAAGGGGGCCTTGTACTACTTCTCCAGAAAGCAGAAGAGTCTTGCTTTCTCAGAGGGCCTGAGAGCTTGTGCTATAGTGTGAACAAAAATAAATATGTTTAACAAATGTAAAAAGGAAAAAAAAGACAAATTTGTGTGTGGGGGTTAGAGCCAACAAAAGATAAATAGCTTGGCAAGACACTGGCTGTGCTGTAGGTTCAACTTGTCTCCAAGAATAGGGAGGCACTGTACAGGGACCCTGCTGAACAAGCTGTTCTAGCAAGATGCCCTGGGACTGGCCCCGTCACAGTCAGTCCTCCTCATGAGTAATCTTGCAAATGCTGCTCCCACACTCCTACTTACCCATGGCCTGGAAAGCCTCACTGGAGCTAGCTTAACTGTTTCCAGGCCTGCTCTCCTGGGCTCCGGATTCCTGATGCTTTTTGGTTCTGAGGAGGCTCAATTGAAGAACCCCACCTACCTAGTAGTTACTCCTACTCAATAGTTACCTCAGGATTTGCCAGTTTCTTCTCTTATCCCTCCCCTCATCTATTCCATTTTTGCCTTCCCCTGTGTTTGCTAGTCCCTTGGACAGAGGGCACATGGATATACAATTCTCTCTGACGACCTCCATGGAAAGACCTGTGGCCTACAAGTGTGAGCGTGTTGCTCGAGACAATGGGATAAAATGTGTGAGGTGAGGACTGAGCCAGAAAATCAGGGATGTTTGGTCACTGCAGAGGGGCCAAGAGAAAGAAGGTGAGGGGCAAATCTCTCAGGTTGGGCACTTCGTCTCTTACAAAGATTTGGACTCATATAGGAAGAAAACAAATAGTTAAAAGGAACATTTTGGATTCCACAGAGATTTCTGTCTTCAGTGCTGCCTTGTTTCTCAGTAAGTGTGGATAATTGAAAGCTGATGTGAAGGCTTTGGATTTGAGAAGCACATTTCCTCTGAAAGGTCCAGAGTATCACAAATACAATACCACATTTCTCCTCATAACTTTTCTGTCATAAGGCATTCATATAAATTACCTATGAATGTTCCCATTAAACAGATAGAGATATTAGGACTGTGAAGGAGTTACCTGATTTGGCCAAGGTCACACTTTGAATCTGTGCCAAAGTGGGCTGCGAATTCTGGTTTCTTAATTCCCACCCTATGAAAACATGCTGTTCTATGTAAAGGGGTTATTTTCCAGCTTTGATGTCTTTACAATCAACTGGGGTTTCTATTTTTCCACCCACACTCTGAAACACTGGAAATACTGAGCTTGAAATGGTACTGCAATTTATCATCCTGCATTGTCGTCAGTCTCTTTCTTTTACAGGACTAAAGGGAATGGGTTGAAATTGCAGCAGGGGAAATACTCTGGGTTCGGATGTGGAAGGGAAGGGGAGGGAGGCAGTGTGAGCCAGTGAAGCCAGTAACACCGGAGGAGATCATAAAATCCTTTGTAGAGATTTAGAGACAAAAAACCCACCACGCCTGGGATTAGAACAAACTGGACTGTAGGGGGCAGTATGGTATGGGGAAAAAGCCATCAAATTGGCTAGAATTCAAGAAAGCTGAATTTGAATCTCAGCTCTGCTAATAACTAGATGCGTGATTCTGGACAAATCTCTTCATCCGTTGAGGCTGTAGTTTCCTCATCAGTATAAGGGAGATAAGCCTGGCTCACCTTGCTTACCTCACAGGGACAATGCCAGGTGGCTAGAATCTATGTGAAATGCTCTACAAAGAAGGTGAAAACCTTATTCCCAAACTCACTTGCAAAGTACTTTATATCTGTACTGTCCAATAGAAATATAATGTGAGCAACTATGTTATTTTCATTTTCCTAGTAGCCACATTAAAAAAGCAAAGTAAACAGAGATTCATTTAAATGATACATTTTACTTAAACAAATATATAATAAATATTGTCATTTTAACATCAAAGTAAAAAATCTTATTGAGATATTCTAGATTTCTTTTCATACTATGTTTTTGAGATCTGGTGTGTAATTTACACTTACAGTACATCTGATTTCAGATCAGCCACATTTCAAGGGCTCAGTAGCCACACATGGCTGGTGGTTATCTTATTGAACAGGACAGCCTTATATTTTTTAAAGAAACTTTGCATACATTATTAGTTGTGTCTTAAAAGAGTAGATATATGCATGTTCTCACTCACATGTGGAAACTAAAAAAGTTTATCTCATGGAGGTAGAAAGTAAAATGAATGATACCAGAGGCTGGGAAGGGTGTGAGAGTGGGGTGGGGGGAGAGATGGAGAGAGGTTGGTTAATGGGTGCAAACATACAGTTAGACAGAATGAATAAGTTCTAGTGTTCGATAGTGGAGTAGGGGGACTATAGTTAACAACAATGTACTGTATATTTCAAAGTAGCCAGAAGAGAGATTTAAAATGTCCCCAACACATAGAAATGATAAATGGTGTGGTCATGGATATCCTAAATACCCTGACTTCACCATTACACAGTCTGTGCGTGTAACAAAATATCACACGCACCCTATAAATATGTAGAAATATTTTCTACCAATAAAAAATATAAATATGACCATTGTCAAATTACAGATATAAAGAGAGGTTCAGTGACTTGCCAAAGTTCCAGAGCAGGGGCTGGGTCTAAAGTTTGGGTGTTCTGTCTCCAACACTAGGGTTCTCTTCCTTTCTGGTTCATTAGATACAGAGGTGATTAAAATCAAGTGCACTGAACAGATGATTCTCCATGTCCCTTTTATTTCTATGGAGTAATAAGAATCATCATGGAAGGAACCTGTGCCACTGGCTCCACTGGCTCTGCTTTCTGGCCACCCAGAGAGACCCAAACTATTTCAAAGTACTGTAGGGAGGGAATGGAATCATCTATCCCCATTGGCCCAGCAAGGACAGGCAGGCCTAGTCATCTTTGATTCATCTATTTTCCACCTGATCTCTATTCCCAATCCATGAAAATCTTGTCAGCTCTTTCAAAACATATCTTGTGATTTCAAAGACACATTAAACAAATGTAATGCATTGTTCTTGTCTGGCTTTTCATTCAAACAAGGCAACTGTAAAAAAATATATATACCTATAAGACAATCAAAAATTTGAATTCTGCCTTGTTAACTGATATTAATCGCTGATCACAAATTACTGATGATGATACTGTCACTATGTCTTAAAAAGCCCTTACCTTTTAAATATTCAGAGGTATTTGTGATGAAATGATATGTCTATTATTTGCTTTAGATTGGCCATAAGTTGCTAATTATTGAAACTCTGTGATGGGTACACGAGGGATCATTATGACATTCTCTCTGCTTTTGTAAATGTTTGAAATGTTCCCTAATAACAAGTTTGAACATTTTTACATTTTGAATCTATCCACTTATTTCCAAGTCCATTGCTGTCACTATAGTCCAAGTCACCACTACTATCTCTTGCCTGGACTACTGCCATACCCTCTGTGTTTGCTCTTCCACCCTTCCCATTCCCTCTCCCCTTCCTCCCACAGCCACAGTGATCTTAAAAATACAAGTCAGAGCCTTTGAATGGCTTCCCATTACATTAAAAATAAAAAACTGCATTGACCTATGAAGGTAGCGAAGATCTGGTTCTGACTTCTCTGTCTGGAATTATTGGCCTTGCTAACTCTGTTCCACTTGCTCACCTTCTTACTGTTCCTCAAAAGTACTGAGGCTTTCTTAACCTCAAGGTCTTCGCACTTACGGTTCCCTCAGCCTTAAACCCTCTTTCTGATCTTCACAAGACGTGCTCCCTCATAATATGCAGGCCTTACCTCATACATCACTTCCTCAGAAAGGCCCTTCTTGACTGCTCTGTCCCAAGTAGACCACCCTGTTCCCCATCCACACTTCATCACTTTACCCTTCTTTCATCTTTTATATATCGCCAGTATATGAACTTGTTATAGATTTATCTGTTTGCTGGTTTCTTGTTTGTTTTTTCCCTCACTCCTCCATTAGAATGTAATCTCAAGGACAGGGACTTTTACTTAGTTACCGTTGTAACCTCCAAGTCCAGCAGAATGCCTGGCACATAGGGACCCTCTAAAGGTAACTGATGAGTTTAAGAATCTAAGCTAGAAAGGCAGATATGAAAGTGAAGGTAGGATTACTAAGATTAGCTACCATTAACTGAATAATAAGTGCTAGACATGTAGTAAGCCCTTTTCATGCATATTATCTCATTTAATCCTCATAACCACCCTAACATTCTCCCCTTTTTTGTAGGTTAGGAAACTGAGGCTCAGAAAAATTAAGAAACTTGTCCAGGTTCACATAGTTAGAAACTGGCAAAATCAGAAGTCAGGCCTAGGTCTGTTTTAACTATAGAGCTTGAGCTAATAACCTCTAAGTTACACAGCCTCATGGAGAACCATGCTTACGTCTCCATGTGTTTAAGAAACAAGAACATCTCCTTAAATGCCTTCTAATAATAAAGATGGTGGCATTCTCTACAATATCCATGGGAAGAGGTCTTTCTGTTAGCCTTCTATTGCTACAGCTTTTGTCCAATCAGACCCTTGAATACATGTTGATCAAATAGAGAGACTTACCGGGAAGCCTGGAGGGCCACTTATGCCTGGAAAACCCTTAGGCCCTGGTTCACCCTGGAAAATCAGCCAAAGGTTAGTAAGTAGCATCAGGAAGCAGCGAACACACAGGAGGATGGCTCTCTGTAAGTACTTGGACTGAGGAGTGGGGAACCAATGAGGTATCAAGATTAGGGCAGCAGAGAGTGGTGCAGATTCCCCAGGCTCCCTAACTAGTAGCTGTACCAGGATGTCTTAGTTCATGGAGCTCTTTGCTGTGGGAGAAGGATTATGGACCATAACTGTCTAAAACAGAATGTCAAATACTGAGGCTAATTGGGAGACAGAAAGGATGATTGTCTGTTTTCTTTCTAGTGGAAGAAGCTATTCAGTACAATTTCCTATAGAAAATTATAGGCAGCAGAGAAATCCATAGTCTTGGGAAAAGGGTAACAATTACAATTTGGATAGAGACACATAACAATTTGATCTGTCATTCTTTGATATGTGAATTTATCTATACGTGCCATGGAAAAGCTCCTTAAGTTTTGGGAATGATTGAGGAAGCAGACAATCTCTTTCATGCTGCCAGACCATTCCCAAATCAACAACTAGTTCCTATAAACCCGGAGGGGCTTGGAGTTGTTGCTTCCACAAAGACAAATTTAAAGAAAGGAGACTAAACACATTTCCCTGCCTAGGCCCCTTGGCCATGGGAACAGAATCACAAAGCTTAAAGGAACCCTGGCAGGAAATGCAAGTTACTGGAAGATCTCTGCACACCTTAACAGTACACAACCATTCAATTACAACCATGTAGGCAGTATACAGTGACTCATATAAAAATACAGATCATAAAATATTTCAGTTAAACAAGTCTATAGCGTAAGCCTTGGTAGTTCAAATCAGGTAAATTAGGGCATCTCTTGTCACCACTTGGTGACAGTATATCCTATTTTCAGGGTCAAGTTTTAAGAGCAAATAACTTCTTTAAAAAGATAATTTAAGAGCAACAATTCATACCCTATGTGTTCTGTCACAGTACTTTGGGGACACCATAAGTATTGAGAGGGTTGGGAGTTAGGAGGAAAAACACAACTATTTAATGTTTAAGTTATTCAGCATTTCAAAAATTGAATCTGCAACACTAAAACAGAGAAAATAGCGCTTAAATGAATACTCAGATGTCCAGGTACACTCCTACCTACACACCAAGAAACATACTCCGTCTTTTAAGAAAGCTTTTCATAAGGGTCAAAACAAAGAAGCCTTTTTACTCTCACTTCTAAACAAAAATCCATTACCCAGAACCCTCTATTCTTCCAGTATTGTCTGGTTATTAAAGTTCTTATAATTATAGGAAAAAGTTTATTAATTTTTCCTATTCTCAAATGTTCACTACCTTGGATCCTTTCTTCCCTTTGGGGAATCCCATGAATTCCAGCTCTCCAGTAGATGGTGGAGGTCCTGCTGGGCCAGGGAGGCCAACATCCCCCTGTAAGATCAAATGGAACATTAAGCAAAGTGAAAATCACACCGACCATTTTTCTAGAGGGAGGGGTTATCCTCTGGATGTAACTCACAAATAAACTGTCTCTTACTTTGGCCTCTTCACCCTCATGCCAATGAGGAAACAAAACTCTCATTGCCAAAGGGTGAGAAGAATTATAAGCCTGACCAATGAATTTCATACCAGCACTGCAGAGGGAAGAGCAAGACGGATAGAAGGAAACTTTAAGTTCATGGTTGGTATGAAAGGATGTTTAGAAGAGAGTAAAAAAGGAATCAGAACAAGGTGAATGACTACCTCTTGGCAACAATGACCCGACTCTAAGTGTTCTAATCCTTGCGAAGAGCACAAGCAGAGGCAATGACGTCCACGTTAGAACATTGGAGGCAAGAGTTGTTCCTTCAGAAGGCAGTACAATTGTGAGAGAAGGGTGGGAATGGCAAGTTCTCAGCCTCGCTTGAGGCTCTGAAATCACAATGCAATTTGTAAAGAGAGAAATGAGAGAAGGAGGGAAATAAAAGAGAATGGTGAAAGAGAAGTTAAAGAAGAGAGATAGAGGAGAGAGAGAGAGACAGAGAGAGAGAGAAGGACGAAAAGGAAAAGGAGGAGGAAGTGGAGGACGGTGAGGAGGAGAAAGGGTAGAGAGAAGAGGGGAATCAGAGACAAGGAAAGAGAAGGGAACAGAATACACAAAACACCAAGGAAAGACCCAGATGGAAGGAAGAGAAAGAATCTATTTCAAGGGAATATGTTTGTAAGACATACACCTTTCACAGGTAGGAAGCAGGGGAATAACAATATCTTGAAGGGAAAAGGACCACAATAGCCCATGTGTGGCATGTATACATGCAGCCCTCAAGAGATCCCACCAGAGGATCTAAATGCTCATTTCCCAAGGCGAAAAAACAAATCCTCTTACACAAGCAGGCACATGTGTGTAATCAGACACATTTCTTGCAGCATATGGAATGCAGATTGTATTTTTTAAAAGCTATTTACCTTGACTCCTTTCTCTCCTTGAAAACCTAGCCCCATATTCCCCTAGGGAATAGGGATACAGGGAGGAAAAACAAAATCAATTACTAAATAAGCTCTGGGAACTTAAATTGGAATGCAATCTTTTTTACCAGAAAGTAGGGTTAACCAAACCAGTATCTCTCTGGGAAATCCAGAGTACTTAGGAGTAGGAAGCAAAATTCCCCAAGACAAAGTATACTTACATCAGGACCAGGAGGACCAGGAGGCCCTGGAGGACCCTAGATTTTTTTAAAAATCAGAAAAATAAGAAAGAAAAGAGTTAGCACTTGTTAGTTTCTGTCAAAAGAATTGTTGAGAGCCACTCCCCAGTAACTTAGTCCTCTTTCCTGCTTTGGCATAGTAGATTATAACTGTCTTTCCTGTGGTTCCCTGTTATCTACTTTGAAATCCCCCAAATTGACCTGGTAATCCCATTAATGCTAAGGTAGTGAAGACTTCATGTGTCATTCCTCCCAACAGGCCAGAAATTTTAAAATGATGACCTTTGGTGAAACTAAGCCAAAGTACTGAGTAGTGGGATTTCTTGCACTGGAGAGAACAATCTGGGGACACAGCTTTCCTAGAACCACATAGATGACTGGCTATGCTCTTCCTCTACCAGTGATGATAAACAGGTTTTGTGTCAGAAAAATAGGTAGGTAGGTAGAGCTGCCCAAGATGCAGTGTTAGGAAGGAATCTGAAGCTTCTTCAGTGTTCAGGGTGGGTGATAGTGATGGTAGTATGATTAATTGCAATATTTGTCATGAGTGAGGAAATGGAAGGTGGCAATAAATGTGTCAGGGATCTGCCATCCCTGGGCTATACTTCGGGTTGAGCTACGGTGGGAGGCTTTAGAAACACAGATTGGATGGTCAGAGAGACTCTGATAAATAACTCCAATAGCTCCTGGCAAGAGCACGCTTTACTTTAACCCTCCAAGAATGGAGGTTGCCCTTGATCACCAGGAGGACCTAAATTACACAGGCTTACATTGAATCCATAGTATGATAGGGAAAACAGTCATGTGAATACTGTGATCACACACTAAGCTTAAATTGATCTTACTTGTAATCCTGGTGGTCCTACAGGTCCTACAGCTCCAGGAGATCCGGGTGCTCCTTGTGGGCCCTAGAGAGGCAAGTTTTTACCAAGTTCAAAAAGCAAGGCAGTTTTCCAAGAAAAAGGAAAATATGTATGTCCACGAGAACTGTACAAGAATGTTCATAGCAACTTTATTCATAATAGTCAAAAATTGGAAATGTTCCAGTTGTCCAATGATACAAGGATAAACTCTGATAGATTCAAACAGTGGAATAAATGCCTACAATAAAAAGTAGCAAATTACTGATATATGAAACAATGTGGATGAATCTCAAAATCACTGTGTTAAGTGAAAGAAGCCAGACCCAAAAGGCTAGAGGTTATATTATTCCCTTTACCTGAAGTTCTAGGACTGGCATAATAGAGAAAAATCAGGATTGTGGTTGCCTTTGGAGTGAATTGGGACAGAGATTGACAGAGAATGAGCAGGAGGGAACTTTCTGAGTTGATAGTAATTTTCTATACCTGAATAGAGGTTTGGATTGCATACAAGTATGCATTTGTCAAAACTCAGCAAACATGCACCTAAGATTTATGTGTTTCACTGTATGTAAATTTTGTATAAAGAGAAAAAACTGCAAACAAATATTGAAGTCTAATTAAAGATAGGCATGCTATAGGATTTAGGAGTAAGTGAACTCTTGTCTACCATTTACTTTGAAATTCATTAAAAATAGGATGGATTAAACACCACATGTTCTCATTTATAAGTGGGAACTGAACAATGAGAACTCATGGACACAGGGAGGGGAACAACACACACTGAGGCCTGTCAGGGGGTGGGGTAGGGGGAGGGACAGCATCAGGAAAAATAGCTAATGCATGCTGGGATTAAAACCTAGGTGACAGGTTGATAGGTTCAGCAAACCACCATGGCACACGTTTACCTATGTAACAAACCTACATGTCCTGTGAACTTAAAATAAAAATTAAAAAATAGGATGGATTGATGGACAGATAGAGGGATGGATAGATGGATAGAAGGATAAAGCAAGTACAGCTGGCCCTCTGTATCTGTGGGTTCCACATCTGTGGATTCAACCAACTATTGATTGAAAATATTTTTTTTTTTAAAAAAGGATGGTTGCATCTGTATGGAACACATGCAAACTCTTTTTTGTCACAATTCCCTAAACAATACAGTATAACAACTTTTTATATACCATTTACATTGTATTAGGTATTATAAGTGATTTAGAGATGATTAAAAGTATAGGGGAGGATGTGTATAGGTTATAGGCAAACATGACACCATTTTATATAAGGGATTTGTGCATTCATGGATTTGGGTATCCATGAGAGGTCCTGAATCCAATCTCCCATGGATACCAAGGGATGATGTATAGTAAAATATTAATGGTATGCATGTTCATTGCAAAATTCACTCTTCTTTGCTGTATATTTGAAATTTTTCCTATTAGAATGTTATAATAAAACAAACACTTTTTTAAAAAAGCAAAAGAGTTATATTAATATCAGGTAAAGTAGGCTTTGAGACAAATAATATTACCAGAGATAAAGAAGCATGTTTCAAAATGATAAAATTAGTCAATTTATCAAGAAGACATAACAATCTTAGATGCCTATGCACATAATAGCAGAGCTTCAAAATACATGAAGCAAAAACTAACAGAACTTCAAGTAGAAACAGTCAAATCTGCAGTTACACTTGGACATCTTAACATCCCTCCTTCCATAATGAACAGAAACACTAGACAAAAATATCAGTCAGGACATAGAAGATCCAAACAATATTATCCATTACCTTGACCTGATGGATAATTTTAAGATCATTATACCCAACAACAGCTGAATACATATTCTGTTCAAGAGCATATGGAACATTCACCAAGATAGACCATATGCTGGACCATAAAACAAACCTTGACAAATTTAAAAGAACTTAAATAACACAAAGTGTTCACTCTAATTGCAATAAAATAAAACTAGAAATCAATAATAGAAAGATACCTGGAAAGCTACTAAATATTTGGACATGAAGCAACACACTTTTAAATATTCCATGGGTCAAAGAAAAAATCATAAGGGAACTTAGAAAATTTTTGAATCAAATAACAACAATGTTAAACATAAGACAGTGAAATCGCAAGAGAAAAATGATCTGGTGAAATGCAAGGGTCCATTTCCAATGGTGGAGCAGGAATAAGTTGACATGGGCCTGGATAAGGGGTGGAGAGGGTAACAGAGGTTGGAACTCAGACAGGAGGAAGAGAAAGGAGGAGTTCAAAGGGCCTCCAGAAATAAATGACAGTCTGAACATTGTTTTGAAAACAACTAGCCATCTGTGATCACCTTGCTGATCACAAATACCTTATTCAGCCACCAAACGCCCTCTCCCCAAATTGAAGCAGTTTGTATATCATGCCTGTGTATGTGGACAAACATTGCACTTTTGTGGACAGGAAAACAAGTACCTAAGAGAAGCTATGCAGCAAGTACAGTGGAGGTTGTTCTGTAAATGTAATGAATACACTGTGTAAGTCCATTGTTTTGCCCTAGGGAATATGTATGGCCTTGGTCCTTATTCATCTCTGTTTTTGTGTGTGCTTGCACACATCCCATTTTTTTTTTGCCTACTTTTTTCCCACGAAACTCTGTAACTCTCTATTTAGAAAGTCTCCTTCCACTGCCAGCTAAACACCATTCACACTTCTCACAAGCTACCTTCTGTCTCTTAGACATAAAGACTCACATGACATATCCTTAAGTGAATGGCATCTCTTCCTCTAAGTTGCTATGGAATTCTTATGCCACATTCCTACTAGTTTTTCCCACCCTTGGGGGCAGGGACTGTGTCTACATTGTCTCAGAGATTACTCATAGCACTTTGCTAATAGTTAGGTGCTCAATATCAGTTGAGGACTGAAAAAAGAGAGGACTGAAGAAAGAAACAGTGGATACGGGAAAGGGAAAGAAAAAAGAAGGAAAGAAGCATTTTTTTCTTAAGTTGTTTAAAAAAAAAAAGTGATGGCAATGTGGAATCTTAAAGAAAAATAAAGCTCTTATTAACATAACTCACAGCCTTACATAGACTCACTATTATCAAGAGTCCCTAGAAGGAATTTCTGTGTAGAATACCTTTTAAAGCAATGTGCTCTACTTCTTTTGATTTACCCACAGCACTCGACACACAGAAAACATTTAGTAAATGCTTCCTGAATGAAAGGCAAAATACTAGGGGAAGGTACATCCCAGTGAATACATAAGTCTCTGGCCTAAAGTCTGAAAGCCTGCTTGTCATGCAACTTGACAGTGTACAATTCATCCTCTAGTGCTTTCTCATTTGGAAAATGTCAATACTGTGACTCATTCTATTTCAACTGTCTAGATTTTCCTTGAGGTCTACAAAGACCTTAGAACATCATAGAGGAGAATTAAAATGCACCATTAGTGATAGTCAACACTGAGAGCTCAACACATAAATAATAACTTACAGTGATTCCATCCAGTCCAGGCAGCCCAGGATCCCCCTGAGAAACAAAGGCAGGACACTGAAGAGTTCAATAAATTAAGCCTGCAATATTTCAGATAATTAACCTAACATTCATAGGGACAAAAACACATCTCTGAACCTTGGGCCTCCTCTGTCAAAGTCTTGTGTTTTAAATAATGTATGAATTGGACATACTGGACTGTTTAGATTGTTTACTTTTTTCTGTAAGAAAAATCTGGACTGTAGAAGACACATATTATAGCCTTGGCTGAACAGGATTTCACATTTTACTTGGATTAATTAATTTTCACCTTTGCTAGGAACTTAACAATTAGAGACTACTTCTGTGGGCTGGTGATTTTCCTACTCCTTTTGGAGGAAAGCAAAGCTACCTTCCCGTGTGCCTTCATCCCCAAAGATTCTGTGCCCATGTGTATGCAATGCAAATCAGGCATTTCAAGGGAAAATCAACAGAGCATACAGTCTCTGATTACGTTTTAATTACTTTGTTGCATCTTTAGTTACTGCATGAATCGGTAATATAACCATCTTGTGAAAATTGTTGTGTTCCACTGGATCCAGGGTTTCTGATTTTTGGCAAAACCATTTAATCAATGTTTTCTAAGACAATGACCAAATTTTGACACCTGCTAGTCTTACTCCACTTGGCTTACAGTAAAAAATCAGCTCTCTGTTGCATGGAAAGAGCACTGCCTGAGTTTTAGCTCTTTGGTGAACTGGCTTTGAGCAAGTCACATAGCCGCAGTACACCTCAGTTCTTCTATCTGTAAAATGAGCGATACCAATACAAGTCTGACAATCATGAGGTCCTTTCCAACTCAAACATTCTATTATGGCATCTATAGTTAGAAGCCCATACCCTAAATCTTGTCTGGCTCTCCAGCCACCCACCCCCATCACTGCCTTGCAAAGTGATTGCCAATGTTCCAGGCTCTATGCACTAATGGAAGACAGAAAAGTGCCATCAATTAGCTGAGTGAGCTTGGTGCATCTTCTCCTCAGATGTTGGGCACATAAATTTTCGTTTGCTACCAGGGAAATGATGGACTCCTGTCCTGCTCTGCAAGGGAATAGGGCCAAACATTTGAAGCCAGGGTTTACTTAGGACCCACAGGATATCAGGCAATACAGTCACAAGAACACAGAAGGTTCTTGTCAATTCTGGAAAGAGATGAAAGTATCCAGCCAGCTGCAGGGCTGATGGGCAATTTTTGCAGACATCCAGGTGCCCAGCTAGGGTGATGGGTTGGTGTGAAGCAACAGAGAAGGGCAGAACCAGGATCTTTGCCTAATGGCCATGTTGAGATGGGCAGAGATATACATGGCTTCAAACCAAGGTATACAGACAAGGATTCTACAGTAGACAAAAGGTATCTGCCTGCAGGAAATGTCTTGGTTTGTGAAATAAAATGATACCCATGCAAACTGTTTGTTTGCTGATCTGTCTCCTATTTTTGGTCTAGATCCTGCAGAGCAAATCTCTTTGACAGTATAGTTGCAAACATTTATGTCAATGTTTCCACCACAAAAAGCTCCAGATCCTTTTAAATCCATCTTGGTCTGCTCCTTAAATAGAGACACAGATGCTAGTTCTGGAAATGTTTTCATTGGAGGTGGGGCCCAATGCTGGGGAACCCAGCTTATAGCCTATTCAGCTACCTGCCTTGCAGGCTCTTACCTTCATTCCTTTGAAACTACCTGGAGCAAGGACAGGGTCACCTTTTGATCCTTTCTGACCAGGAAGCCCCTGAGTAAAATAGTTAAAAAAATTGAAGAAATACACACACTTATAGTCTTTTTAATTGCATTATCTGATCAGATAAAGGATGGGACAGCAAGAGCCTAAAACCATGTCACTTTTTCTATGGCAAAATTGGCTGTACTAAGGGGCAAAACACGTTCCTTGACCAGGTGCTCTGATTCAGAGCTATATGCCCTCCCAATCCCCAAGCCAGAAGTCTGTAAAGGGAAGGGGTTTGAATGGGTCTGAAATGTGTTAAAGTCAGATCCTTTACATCTATTCAGAGTACTGATCTGAACAACCACAAATAACTCATATAATGGAGAGTTCACTGCTTCACCCCTCACAGGTATAGGTCACTGACAGAACCTTTGTCTAGGACAGAGGTTAGTAAAATTTCATGAAAAGAACCAGACAGTAAATAATTTAGGCTTTTTGGGTCACATCTAAACTCTGTTTTACACTCTTCTTCTTCTTTCTTTCTTTCTTTTTATTTGATTTTATTTTTTTAAAAAGCAGGCCACAAGCCAAAGGCCATGTGGGCCAGTTTGTAGACCTCCGGTCTAAAAGATATCTACAAAAATACCTTCAGCCTGTACTTCTACCACACAACTTCAGATTCAAAGCCTGTCTAAGAGGCTGGTGTATCTTACTGCTAACATGAAAAACAGTTCAAAGTACACAATTCCAATCTTTCAACTAGATTTTTTGCTGTCTTAGTGCAGATGCTGGCTAATATCTGCTAGAGTTTGTACACCTGGGGATAATCAATGTCCCTACACCTAAGGGAAGTCAGGATTTGTATTTGGGGTAGGGCTAAGCTTTGTGGACTGAAGCATTTATTGAATGATTGATTCCTTCAGCACAAGGATTATTGGTATCATAAAACAATAACACGATCCCAGAAGCAGAAATCGGGTTTTTTTCCTAACACTGCCTGTTTCACCTTATTCTTGTGGCCACTACTCTCCTGAAAGAAGCTTCAAAAAAGCCTACTGAATGATCTGTTCGGTATTCAGCAAAGGATATGTCTCAGCTTAGTAAAATACATGTCCAAGTTCCTATTTAGGTTTGAGGTTAAGTTTAGAGACAGGACTAGGTTTTTACCTTTGTCCTTTGTCAGAGGGTATTCATTACCTCAACATTTATTTTCTCCCTCTAGGGGGCAGCATGTCCTTGCTTTGCTGGATTTTCATGGAAATGTTTTATTCTATACCTGGTTGCCATGGCAATCTTTGGAGAACTTTGCGACTCACTTAACTCATCCTATGTTAGCAATACATCTTTCCTTACCTCCCCACCCCCCGGCATACTGGTTTAGTTCTTAGGTGTCAAAGTCCTATATGCCAATCTGGGGCTTGTGCTTTGTCCATCTATCTCATTTTCTCACACATATACCCACACCCCAACCTGGCCACTGAAGGTGGTGGTGCTGCTCTTCTAATGAAGTGTCAATTAATTCACGTATCTATAAAACATATCTAATGAATGGTGTGATTTCTAGTTAAATATCTCAGATCAGTGCCCTCATGAATTTAGATTATTTCAAGGGAGGTTGAGAATGGGTCTGAAATGTGTTATTTTTCTCTTTCCAGCCACTTGTAAAATCAGTCGGGAAGGGCATTGTATTTACTAGAGATCCCTTAGATCAAAATATCTGAGCCCTATCTGGATGAATGGAATTAAATAAAAGTGGTGACACTGGGATCCAATAAATACCTTATCAATACCATAACCAAGGGTTATGATGTGTGAGTGTAGCCACAAACTCTGTTACTATAGAGTAGGGTTTCTCAACCTCAGCATTATTGACACTTTGAACCAAATGATTCCTAGATGTTGAGGAGGGGGCTGTCTTGTGCCAGTAGCACACCACCAGTTGTGAGGCCTCAGAATATCAATAGCAATTGCCAAATGTCCCCTGAGTGGCAAAAATCACCCCTGGTTAAAAACCACTGGTATAGACCAAGCTAGCAAGCCCTTTGGGTTTTGGTTAGTGCTTCCGTGATCCCATATAAGTCTTCCAAACATTCCTCAATATTGTCTGATGTGGGACCATGTTAAATAGCCCAAGTGTGTTATTTTGCCATGAAATTTACTACAGCCTTTTAACAATCTTGCCAACTTCACAAGCTACATTAAAAAAAAAGGCAACCCTAAGCAGTGTAGCATGTGCACACCCCAATGCAACTGGTATTCTTCTTTAGACTTTTACTGTTGTGGTGCTGCCAGTATTGACTCCTACATTTGACAAGGGTCTGTAGTGGCTGCCCCACAAAATCTTAATGAGGTTTCCAGAGAGGCAGAAAAAGGGCACACTTAGAGACAAGCAAAGCCATTTGAAATAAAATGCAAATATCTGGCAGCATACAGGTGGTCCGAGAAGCCCAGGATAGCCATCAGGGCCTGGAAATCCGACAGCTCCTTGAGTTCCATTACAGCCATCCAGACCAGGTGGGCCTCTGGGGCCCGGCTGTCCAGGATGGCCCTGTTCAAAGAGAAAAGAAGGGATCAAGTTAGCCACAGGACTGTCAGCTACTCTAAATGGCTCCACAGCGAGAAAAGCCAAGCATGCTATTAAACTCTGGTTCCTTGATCACTCCCTTAGATCCATCATGTATGTTTGCACGTCTTTCCTTTATACTCAAGCATATGTGTCTAATCACAGTTCAATGTTGTCCCTCCCAAAAGGATGAATGCTTTAATAGGGACCAAGCTGAAACCAAAGGGATCAAGCATGAACAGATGGGATACACAAGGTCTTGCAACTTTACCTTTCTTGTATACAAAGATGTGCTAAAATTGGGCTTAGCTGTCTGGCAGCTGAAATGATATGAACACGGAATCATGCCAGGCCTTAGGATTCCTCAGGCCAGACAGACCCTGAGCAACCTGGCATGACATTCAGTATTGGAAGCTCTGCACAGGAAATGATGCTGGATTTTGGTTAATAGAGCAGAAGCAGTTCCCACAGCACCCCCTCTCCTGAAAGTTGCTTGGTCCAAAATAAGCAAGTCCTGCAAGAATCACATTTTCAATCTCATTTCATCATGCGCACACATCAGGCTACTGCTTCAGTTCGAAAACTGTATGTTTTCCTCTTCTCCGTACTAACTACTGAGGCAGTTATTTTGCTTGGGAATTAGTAATCATTCTCATACAGTTCATCTGAATTCAATAATTTTCTAGAGTTGGGCTTCCTTGGTACATAGAGTCTACCCTTTTGTAGGTAATATATCTTTTTTAATCCATCGAAAGCCAATTGTGTGTTGGGCATGGAGCAAAGAGATGATCAGAAAGATCAGAAATGCAGACAGGTCAAGAAAAGGTAGATTTCCCCCCTGCCAACGCAAACACTTTAAAAGCCAAGTATATACATTTGATGATTTGAGGGAAACATGCTATATGTTCAAAAATGAACTTTTCAAATTATTAGAGGAAACAACTTTTAATCAAATTCTTATAGAGGAAATATTCTATAGAATTCTGTTTCATTTTCGTTGTTATTATAGTTGTAAGAGCTAGACACACTGTTAATACAAAAGTATGAGTCTAGACAACCGGACTCATGGAATGCTAAGTCCAGAGGAATGCTCAATAACTTGTCTTTACAACAAAGTTGCTGCTATCTGTGCTTCTGCAGACTCAGGTGATGATTTTTAGTTGCATTGGGGAAGCTGATACAGCTTACTAAAGTTTGCAACTTTTTATTATTAATTGGGATGGTTACTCTTGTTTGCCCTGACGATCTACACTCTATCTCCCTCAGATCTGTGTCCTGGGAGCCTGGCCTCTATGGACTGTACCACCTAGGCTCCCTTTCCCTCTGTCTTCCAGTTGTATTTGGCCACTGGGAGACACAGACTGGAGAGATCAAAGCAGGAAGAGAAAAGACACAGGTTATTTATTTCCCCCATGCCCTCCCTCCCTGGCTATATTCCAAGGAAATGGACAAATTTTTCCATAGTCTTAGTTCCTGTTCGGCAACAGCTATTTCATGGTTCCAGATCTCACTGGATTCCAATAATTACCATTCCATTTTTTTCCCTTTCAGGTCTAGGGGTAGCTTTGAGTTAGTCATTCCACCATCCATTATTGTTTCCCCTAATCTTTTCTACATCTGTTAAATATACCCTTCATTCAACTCTATTCAGTTAAACCCTTCAGGTGAAATGTCTATCTCTGGCTGGGATCCTGATCGCCACTATTATAAAATGTCCCAGCCAAACTTGCTAGGGGTTACCTCTCAGCTAGGTTACAGGGATAAATTGAGGCAAAACGACAGGCTGGCTAAGTACCAGGAGTCTTCCTTACTCCTGAGCCCTTGTTTCTGTTTCACACCAAAACCTTTGTCTGGATTCTTAACCTTTGGTATCCACATCTTTTACTTAGGCCTTATCTTTTTCTAGTTTTCTTGCCTGAACTCCTGATATTTCCTACCTGTAGGATTTCAGGGATACCTGTTTGCACTTTCCTACCTTAGCTGAATTCTCTGGAAATAAATCTCTGACCTCTGACTCAGATCTATCAGCGCCTTTTCACCCAGCTGATGCCAAGAAATGGGTAGACAAGGCATGTTTTGAGCCAGTTAGACTTGTGGCTCCAATCCCACTGTTTCCCTTCTCCAACTTGAGCCTCAGATCCCTTAACTGTCAAATGGTGATGAATAATACCTACCTTATAGAGTCATTGCCAGCATTAAAAGTGAATAATGCCTATTCCATTGGGTTATGGTTAAAATAAGTGAGACTAGGTTTACTAAGTAGGAGCTCAATAAACAATCTTCTCTCAGTCAAGTCAGCAAGGGTAAACCACAGGACTGAGCTCTACCTCCTCTCAGTTCTCAGAACCACAGAATTTCTGGCACATTGCCCTTTATTCTTATAGCTAATGATTTTACATATGTGTGTGCCAACCCTCCAAGAGTGTATAGCTCTTTGAGGGAGGAAACCATAGTTCTGTATTGCCTCAAGGGACTGAGCACATGGAACAGGAGGATCTGTTGTATTCCAGAAAAGCCAAAACAATGTTCCTCAGAATCCAGTTTCAAAGGAAAAGTTTCCATTTGGTGAGTGGTAGGTGTTCACTTTGAGGATATAAATCTCATGTGCTCATTTACAAGTCTCCAGGCAGGGAACTAGAGATTTGGGATTGACTCCATGGGGAAAGCTAAACATAAATTGTAAAGTGAAAATCTCTGCTCCCAACTGCTTTGAACTGAAAACATTTGATAAACACACATCTCTTGTGGATGCCAACAGGCCCAACTCACAGCTGGGATATCATTAAAAGCCACAGCCCTACTGTCTCTAGTCTATGTTGTTCTAATGTTGACGATTTTAGGAATGCTTGTTTGCTCACCCTCTAGCTTAGTTGCTGTGCCCTTTAGTGCAAAGACTTAGGTTATCATGAAGTGATGACTAACCCACTCATGTTGAAATTGTCTACATGACAGCAAAAATGGAGTTTTGAGACCAAAACTAGTGACACATATGTTAACAATCAGCTAATATTAAGAAGGGAAGCAGATCTGTGCAGTGATCCAGTTTAGTAAGATGTGTTAGGAAAGCTGTTGGTTTCAGCCAAATTGCTTAATATGTGTTACTGAAAGTAGAACAAAATAATCAGTCTGACTAGGCCTATGGTGTCTGTGTTTTTCTGTCTGAGGGAGCCCTGACAGTCTAAGAACTATTGCTAGGCACTGGAGGTTGGAGTCAACCTCCCCTGCAATACCTTTAGAGTGTTTACTCTATGCAGAGTTCAGTCATGGGCCTCTCAGGCTTCTGAGAGGAACAGAAGATATAATCTCTGTTTTCTAGGAGCTGGATGAGAGTAGCACAAAAAAACTATCTATCATTAAGTCCCCTGGGGCTGTAGGTAGTGAGGCGCTGGAGTATTTGAGACAGGTACCAATGACTCCTGGGAGATTAGAGGTGGAAGGAAGAGGTAAGCACTGAACAGAAGATGTTTAACAAATATTTCTTGAGAGGCTGCAAGAGAGAGAAACAACAAGAAAGTGGGATTTTATGGAGTAATGAGGTTTGAAGCCTGCAGCTAGGGCAATCAGAAGTCAAAAGAAAACACATACAATTTTTGGTCAAGGAAAGGAAATATCAGGAGTTCGGGCAAGAAAACTAGAAAAGGATAAGGCCTAAGTAAAAGATGTGGATACCCCACAAGGGAGTGGGGACTTCCACTGGGAGCGGTAAGCTCATTTAGAGGGGTCTGAACAGCTGCAACTCATTCTGCCAAGCAATGAAGCCTTGAAGAGAAGTGATCCATTCCTGCAAGCTCTAGGGCTCTCTTAGCGACAGGCTGGAGGCAAGAGTATCCAGCTGGACTCTGGGGCAGTTTCCAGCTCAGAATTGGAAACAGCCTTAGCCTCCAGGATTCACTTCCTTCCAGCTCCCATTAAAACAAGACTGCAGGAGGAAGGGCATACTAAGACGGTAAGCTCCAAGTCCTCCACTCATCTCTGGCAAAGCCAGGTCCACAGAATGAATGAAAGAGGCTGCCTCCAGTTTGCTAGTTTCCCTTATCCAGTGGCTCCCAGAAGATACACATTCTGGGCGGAGACTCTGGCTAAAGGGGCCATAGGAACACAGCCAAAAGAAAATGCCAGGAGACATCATAAAAGGATGGCCAACCTCGTCTGCTTATTTTCCCAATGGTCTATTTCTGGGCACTTTGCAGACACTGCAGTTGAATAAAATGCTGAAGTCTGATGGCCGACTTGTTGATACATGCAACAGATACGAGGTAAGTGAGCCTTCAGTTTTTCAAATTCATAAATGTCTACTAGATCAGAGGAGACAATGAATCAGATGATATTATCTTTCAGGGCAGAGCCACATGATTCCTCTGTATCCCCAAGGTTGAGTGCTAACATATAGCAGGAGCACATTAAATATCTACAGATTGGCGAAAAAAGATTTGAACCCCTTTTCCTGATACTAGATTATTATCGAGGATAACACAAAAGCTGTTAATCATAGGGTCTCCAAAAACCATGCTTTGATAAGGTTCAGAACAACCTCTGAGAGGCTGTTGGAAAGATAAAAGCAGGCTTTAGGACCTCCCACAAATGGAGGAGCTGCACTTTTTTTTTTTTTTTCTGTTCTATATGTTGAGATTCTGTTCTTCTCTTAAACAAGATTGAAAACTGCTGCTGTAGACAAACATAGCCCAGACTATGGCTTAAATATATAGAGATGTGTCAAAGGGAAAAACTGAAAAAAGATAGCCAGTAAGTTCCAAATATTGTATTTTAAAGGCTGGTGCAATGTTACCATGGAATCACCAGCGGTGGGATAGGCGCAGATATAGGACGAAAATAGAGAAACTAAGATATTAGGCTGGATGGATGGAAAAAAGAATTGTCTGCAAGTTCCAAACCTTCCACTTATCTTGGGCAGAGCAGAGGTCCACAGGATAAATTTTGCAAGAGGCTGCCTCCAAGTGATCTTTGGAGTAGTCACTTTGTAAAAACTTTAAAGGAAAATTCACTCTGAAATGAGGTAAGGCTGCAGAGAACAAATTATGAAATGGAAGGTATCAACATATCATGAAGGATTTTATCTTCTAATTTCATGTATCATCTTAATTTCCCTATATAAGGATATATATGCTCTAATGTGGCTCTGTCTTTACACCTTAGAACCAGTTCCTCATCTCCAATCAAAGCTCTGCTCAACCCACAAGACTTAACTCATGTTGTCTAAGATATTGATGTTATGGCTACACAGGTCCCTCCACTCTCCAATCATGCAACACAGGGCTGCTTGTGCCTGAATCCAAGGGCAATTGTGTGTGACCACTGCCCTTTAAACCTCACCACACATATCTCAACCCTTGTTCCTGAGCATGCTTGCATGAGACAGGATGTAGCTGAGGTCAAAGTGTCTGAAATATGAGGCAGAACCTAAAGGAGGATATGAAAAATTCATCTGTGGACACACTCACCGGAATCCCATTGATGCCAAGAAATCCAGGAACTCCCATGGGACCCTAAAAAAAGGAGTAGGGAGAGGAATGTAAGACACAGTCCAACTGGTATTTGTTAGACTCAGTAGGTTTGTTTATGAGAGTCAATGGCCTACATTTTTAAGAAGTGTTTCATATCTCCCTCCCCATACTGTATACCCTTGATTCCCACTGCAGTTCCAAGTGACCATTTACCTTTACCTAAGGCCTTAGACAGGTCTTTGTTCCAAAACCAGCTCTTTTTTTTTTTTAAGGGAGTATAGTCTAGGTTTAAAAATTATAGGCTCACTATTACCTGCTGCCATCTGGGGAAAACTAGAGGACCTTGAATGACCTAATCACAAGTTTCCCTCGCCATTATGCTTCTACAGATAAGGTCCCCTAGCCGAACAACTTTCCTTATCAAGTGGACCAGGTGCAACTCCTGCTTATCCTGGAATAGCAGTTTCAATTTCTCGCTGGCCTAGTGGACTATTCAAACAAGCCAATTGCATCCACCTTCAGGAACCAGGGGCACCCTACCCTACTGATACTACAAAGTCTGCTTCACACAGCCTTTTCTTCTAAACTCTGTTCCCAAGTGCTATCCCTGTGTGGCCCTATGTGGTATGTGGTATCCTCTTCCCCTGAGCTGTGAGTATATGTGACTAACAAATTGCTGTCAATTTCATCTGTCCAGTGTCAGGTGTCATATCTTTAGTCATCCCCATGATCCTAGTGAGGGAATCCTTCCCTCACCAATGGGGTGAATAGAAGGTGATTAAAGTAGGCAGGGAACATAAACTGAGCTGCTGAACAGTCAGCCTGCCATCATGACATTATCACTCTCGTTTCTTGCAGCTCCTTCCCTATATTTGTGGCCTAGATTGCTTCTAAGCACTCTGACCCCTTTCTTCCCAGTATCCTTGCTTGGATTCCTGATCTCGGCTGCCCAGGTGATTGGACTTCTGGCCCATGCACAGTTCAAACCCAACTGACTTCTTACCACAGTGAGCCCACTTGTTTAGCAAGCAGCTAATACATTTACTTTATGGTGTGCTTGCTATGGGAGTCCTTCCACAAGTGGGCTGAATCATTGGCAGGCCATCACTCATCCCATCTCTTATTAAAATATGCAGCCTGGGTGGGGCGCGGTGGCTCATGACTGTAATCCCAGCACTTTGGGAGGCTGAGGGTGGATCACAAGGTCAGGAGTTCAAGACCAGCCTGGCCAACATGGTGAAAATCTATCTCTACTGAAAATACAAAAATTAGCTGGGCATGGTGGCAGGCACCTGCAATCCCAGCTACTTGGAAGGCAGAGACAGGAGAATCGTTTCAATCCAAGAAGCAGAGGTTGCAGTGAGCCGAGATCACACCATTGTATTCTAGCCTGGGCAACAGGGTGAGACTCCATCTCAAAAAAAAAAAAAAAAAAGCAGAAATGCAGCCTGGCACGAAACTACTCAGGAATGACATCATAAATGAGCAGAACTGGGATGGAGAACTTCTGATCTTTACATTTGTGGCCCATGCATCAAAGAGAAATCAAGCTTTGCTGGTCTTACCTTATCTCCTTTGGGTCCATAAGGTCCCAGAAGGCCTGGGGAACCCCTTTCTCCTTTCAATCCCGATAAACCAGTAGAGCCAGTGAATCC
The DNA here is from genome assembly GCF_008728515.1 of Papio anubis. NCBI lineage: Eukaryota > Metazoa > Chordata > Mammalia > Primates > Cercopithecidae > Papio > Papio anubis. The sequence goes on along the minus strand of NC_044996.1, from coordinate 45,270,655 downwards.
TTGAGGACCTGATGGGCCTTGAATTCCAATTGGTCCAGGTCGCCCCTAAGGTGGACAGAAGGAGTGCAATTAGTCAATAGAGGACTTAGCATTAATACTTCTCATTTTCCCACACACAAAGAGCACTGTCATCACTTCACCGAATAATTTTGGCTAAGAGATCTGCGAGGCATGCCAAAGTTCCAGACACGGATCAGAAAAGGCTATTTTAGGGGCTGCTAAGCTTATTTGGATAGAACACATTTTATAAGCACATTTAATAAGATTCATGTGCACCAAGATCCTTCAACTTTGTACTTCTTAGGAAATTAGTTATTCAGGCTGGATAATATTGTCCTCTTCCTAGTTAATGCCAGGCCATCCATCAGATTGTCAAAATAGTGAAAGAACAGAACGCTGGAGAGCATCATGACATCTTATAACTCACATCCAAATGGCCAACCATGTGCTTGCAGTGAAATCCAGAAATGGCTGTACCTAGAGAACATTGCCCCAGGGGGCCAGAGTGGGCCCAGAAACTTACAAGCTGACAAACCTGCAAGAGCTCATCTTTGTTGGCAGATCCCAGGACTCCATCACTGCACCTAGTAGCAGACATTCACAGGGAAAACACGCATACACATGCACATATACACACATGAATTGCTTAGGTGTTCTTTCTTCCTATCCCTCTCTCCTCTCCTCTCCAATCTGTAAAGTGTCGAATGTGTAAAATACAAGAAGCCTAAGAATATCTATTAAGTATCAATTATGACAGCAAGAGGGAACAGCCTGAGGATTTTAAATGCCCTGCTTATAAAATGTCTGTAACAATTAAGTCTGAGAGTTCAGGCTGACATTTTAAAGTGGACTCAGACTGAGCATTAACCCCAGTGGGTGCAACATAGGCAGGTTGGTCTATCATTTAGAACAAATCCCAGTAGGAACTGAATTGTCTTGGCAGAAGAATGAAAACCATTAGTAATATGCATTACCTCTCAGAGAACACAACACCGTATCAGGTAGAAAGTCCATTTTCATAAATGCTTCCCATCTCCACCTCTTGGCCCCTTTACTGACTGTCCATAATTTCCTACAAATCTGTGAAAAACTTTGAAAAGCCCATTAAGCACGCCCTTTACTGTTCACCTTCAAGGTTTACTTTTTTAAAGGCTGAAAATGGGACAGACGCTTTATGCTGTGGCTACAGTTAGTACTGGAGATGCAAGTGGCCACCAGCTGTGACGATCCTTTGGAGTATAATTTTGAGTGTCAATCAGGCCCACGAAGACCTACGACCCTCGCAAGGAAGTAAAAGACGCTCTGTCCAAGGAAATGCAGTTCTCTTGGGCACCACCTACCACTCAACCTTTTCCAATATCCAACATGTGGCCTACAAAAAATGATAGGTTGCAAACTGTTTAACAGGCTTCATTCTGGGAATGATGGGGGTGGAGTAAACTTTCACTTTTTAGGTTCCTACCTCCCATTGTTGGAACTTTGTTTACAGTGGTTCTGTTATTTATTATTATTGGGATTTTCATAAAATCAATAAATATGTGTGTATATGTGTATATGTGTGTATAATACATATTAATAATATAAAAAGAAAAAGAGCAGTACTTAAAAAATAGTGCTGGGGTGCTGTTGACAATGAGTAGGAGGTCAAAAGTGTGGGCCTACATTAATGATAGACTGGATAAAGAAAATGTGGCACATATATACCATGGAATACTATGCAGCTGTAAGAAAAATGAGTTTACGTCCTTTACAGGGACATGGATGAAGCTGGAAACGATCATTCTCAGAAAACTAACACGGGAATAGAAAACCAAACACTGCATGTTCTCACTCATAAATGGGAGTTGAACAATGACAACACATGGACACAGGGAGGGGAACATCACACATGGGGGCCTGTTGGGGGGTGGCGGGCAAGGGGAGGGATAGCACTGGGAGAAATACCTAATGTAGATGACGGGTTGATGGGTGCAACAAACCACCATGGTACACGTATACCTATGTAACAAACCTGCACGTCCTGCACATGTATCCCAGAACTGAAAGTATAATTAAAAAAAAAAAAAAGAAACAAAATGTGGGCCTAGTTTCAAGACTAATGCATACAACATCACAGCAAACAGTACAAATTTGGAACAGAGCCTAAGTGCTGCGGGAACACAAAAAAAGAGTTGGCAATGGAGGGTTTGTGGAATGCTCACATTTTGCCCATGGCTGGGGGAAGTCATGGGCTGCATTGGAAAGGTTGACTGGAAAGGTTCCTGCTGAAGTGGGCCTGGAAAGTACCGCAGAAAAGTTGAAGACTTGATGTGGCAGGACACAGGGAACCCTCAGAGGTTTGGGAACAGGGAGATTTGGGAGAAGAGCGGTCTTTCATGGCTGAAAGTCATCAAGGAGCATTCAGGAGAACACGTGTATGTCAGAATGAGACCATGGCTGCCTGCCTGAGGCTGGGACAAGGGAGGCAGATAAGAACCAGCTGTTGAGGAGGAGGGAACTGCTTGATAGGAGAATGGAGGGCAGGATGGGCTTGCAGAGGCCATGTTATTACTAGCAGAGAGGATCCAGTCAGGGCACTGAATGCTTGACCCAAATCCAAGCCCTGCCAAAAGTTTTCCCACATCAAGGGAAGGAAGGGAAATCACTGAACAGCTACTGAGAGAGCAGGTTGTGATGTGGCCCAGTCCCATCCTGCTCACACCATTAGAGAGAAGAGTCCCAGCAGCACCCAGCATAGGCACAGGGACTGGCACCCTCTACCTCTGGTCCCTTACCTTTGCAAGCACATGGTAAGCAAGGGTAAACAAGGAGACTTAGGAGGTAGGCACCTTGAGGGCTAGACTTAACTGGAACTCTGATTCCATGCAGAAAAGGCAGGGTCCCACAGCCTGCTTCTTTACTCCTGGCTTGGTGGGCATGCAGAATTTCTTGACACCTGTGTTCCACCCAGAGAGCTGAAAGGAACTCTCCTAAACAACTCACATATATTTTTAAAATTCCAATTCTTTTTCCAAATGGGAGTTTGAAAAGGCACCACCAGAGGAACGTGCACTTCTGGACTGGCCCCAGGTTCCAGCTTGGGTTGGTGGGCATGCCAGGCAGCCCAGCTTGAAACCTCTCACATTGAATCAAGGGCCAGAAGCAGGGCCTGTGGGAAGTTTCTAGGTTTCTGCTCGTCCAGAACTGTTTCCTCAGCATGGTTTGAGGCCCTTATGGAGCCTGCAGTCATAGGATATGAGACAACAAGCCTTCCCATCCATGGATGTCCTTTCATACAGTGGCACAGAACACCGGGAACAAATGAAAGTGACTGAGAAAAAAAAGAGGGAGACCCATTTCTTCTGCGGGTTGTTTTGTCATCCAGATAGGCTTACTTTGTGCTTATAACTGTATGATCTTTTTTCCTCATCTCTAATGCACAGGATTTCTGCCTCATTACCCATACAGCTAAAGCTTAGTATTAACTAAATCAGTGGTGAATTCCTTTCCTTTCCCATCCGACACTATAAGCGACATTTTTCATAATGGCCAGCAGAGGTCAGTGTGAGAACATAGAGACTACAGATAAGCAGGTGGGTGGGTGGGCCTCTCCCTCTACAGCGAAAAAGAAATCAAACCAGTGTCAGAGAAGTCACAGAATGTTCGAGCAGGAAAGGCCCTTAGAGACCATTCAATCCAGGCTTTATTTTATACATGGGGCGGGTGGGGGGGAAAAAGGCCGAGAGAAGAGGAAGGACTTGTTTAGGTCACATGGCTAGTAGGAACGGCATGGAACTAAACAGACTGCCTGCAGCCAGTATGTGGCTGTTTCCCTGTTTACCAGTGGCAGATGTCTTAGGGGGTCCTTGAGGCTGCCCCTCCACTACCCTGGGTCCGCCCCTGGGACTGTCCCCATCAGTAGGCTGCAGCAGCCAGATGCTCACACATTATTTCTTTCTTCCTAACCCTGGTCATTTCACAGAACCAATCTGACACACCATCACTGTTTGGACAGCTAGCAGAATTTCAATGGGCTTGGACTAATGCCTTGCCCTGATACATGTCATTTATTTTGGCAAACAGACCCAGACAGGGCAGAAGGAACTCCTCCAAGTCTTTCCAATGAGCTCTCCTGCTTCCATCTGCTCAGGATTTTAAATATGCACATCAGGGTCTAATTCTCAAGGGAATGAGTTGGGACTTGTGCTTAAGGCCAGGAACTGCAGGTCTACAACCACAGCCCAGGCTGGCTGCCTCCTGCCAACCACAGTGAGTTGGGATCAGTGTGCAGTTTAAGGTGACCTCTGATTAGACCCAGATAACTAGGGTAAAAGACCCAGAAATGGGGCTGCCTATAAAATAGTAGACATATGTAGAAATATCATCGACGAATCTTAAAAGCATATGCCTCACACTAGATTGGACAGTGAAACTGGTAAAGGAGGCTGACTTTTCATAAGTTAGTCCCTTTCTGCCTTTTTATACCTCCCTTAAGGTTCCAGTGTTCTTCTCCCATAAAATTAACATTTGTTCCTGAGGAAGAATCTGAAACTCACTCCCACCGAGGCGTTAATGACTGACAACTTAGAGCTTTGCTTTTCCCAGGGGGATTTGTAAAGCAAAGCATTAAGCTAGGGGATGCAAATGGTATTTATGAAGCAGGGAAGGGAGAAGGGTGTGCACAGGCCTTCCTAAGGATCCAGTTGTATTGCAGAAGGTGGTACGGTGCTGTTAGGTACACTTTACGTGAAGTCTCCTTACTGCCAATTAACAGTTATGTGACCTTGGGCAAGGGACATTACCATCTTGAATATCAAGGGCTGAAGTGTAATAATAGCTCTTACCTAGGATTATTGTCAGCATTTAAATGAGTTAATACATATAAAACACCTGGCAGATAGAATGAAAGCATCAGTTCCCTTTTTCCTTTAGGCATCATTTATGGCAAAATGGAGAGTTTATAGGATTGGGCACTCAATGCTCCTTCCCTTAAGTTTCAGTTGGAGATGCACAGACATCATTGAGCAACCCTCTCTGGGGGCAGAGATGTGTGCTTGGGAATAGATGAGCATGTATGCCAGCACCCCACATCTGTGAGAGCATTTCTCCTTTTACATAGCACTGGTGTCCTGGTTCTCCTGGGCACTTGGCTTCTCAGTGTTTATTTTTCCTCCTAAAGTATGTCTTAATCTACATACTGATGACTCCCAAATCGGAACCTCCAGCCCATATTTCTCTTCTGAGTGTGCCAGATCCTTATAGTCAATGACTTATAAGAGATCTATTCAAATAGATATTCCAACTCAAACCCAACATGCCCCAAACTGAATCACGTTGGCTTCTCCTCAACCCCATTCTCCAAACCAGCTCCCTTTTTCTGAGTTAATGGAGTTAACTCAGTAAATTGCACCATTCATAAAGTTGATCAAGCCAGAAACTCGGGGTCCTCCATGACCCTTCTATTCCCTCACCTCCCACATCCGATCCATTAGCAAGTACTGTGAATTCTACCTGCAAAATCTAACTCAAACCTGTTCATTGATCTCTAGCCCCATGGTCTTAGTTCAAGTCTTTCTCATCTCTCGCCTGGAGTGTTGCCACAGCCTGCCAAATTGCCTGTGACCTCCAATCTTGCATTACTCTCTCCGAACCTCTTATCCCAGGGCCTTTTTATGTGCTTTTGTATATGGCTCTGCTCTCCTGGCTACCTCTTTTATATCTTTTGGCTCTAACCAAGATATCAGCTTCTCCAGGGAGTTTTCTATGATTACCCCCACCCAACTGCGTGGGCTAGATTGCCTGTTTATGTGTCTATACCTCCCAACAGACTGAACTCCTTGAGGACAGGGCTTATGTCTTACTCTTTACTGAATCACCTGTGCTCAGCACTATGCATGGTACTCAGTGGGCATCAGTAAATGTTTGCTGAGTGGAGAAATGATTGAATGGACATACACACTGAGAAGCCAGTGGCCCAGGTACATCAGTATCTTGTTTGGATGTCTATATAGTGTTGAGGAAAAATGTCAAACTCTGTAAAATATTTGAAGAGATTTATTCTGAGCCAAATATGAGTGACTAATGGCCCATGAAACAGCCCTTGGGAGATCCTGAGAACATGTGGCCGGTGGTCAGGCCACAGCTTGGTTTTGTACATTTTAGGGAGACATGAGATATCAATCAACACATGTAAGATGTACATTGGTTCAGTCTGGAAGGCTGGGACAACTGGAAGCCTGGGGCAAGGTGGGGAGCTTTCAAGTCATAGGTGGAATCAAAGATTTTCTGATTAGCAATTTGTTGAAAGAGTTATTATCAATAGAAGAGAATGTCTGGGTTATAATAAGGGGTTGTGGAAACCAAGGATATATCATAATAGATGAAGCCACCAGGTAGCAGGCTTCGGAGAGAATAGACGGTAAATATTTCTTATCAGACGTAAAGAGTCTGTTCTATCAGTAACTCCAAAAGGGAGGAGAGTATAATGAGGCATGTCTGGTTCCCTGTTCCCATCATGGACTGAACTAGTTTTCCAGGTTAGCTTTGGAAAGCCGCAGGCCAAGAGGACGGATCCATTCAGATGGTTGTGGGGGCCTTAGAATTTTAACTTTAATTGATAATAGTTGCAATAGAGTGCAATCAGGAAACATGTGATCACAGAATCACCAAAAAGAGAGCTGTATAAGACTCAGGAATTGATCCAGTTCAGGATGGAGAAGTTGAAGGGCAGAAAGAGAAAGGGACTTACCCAAGTACATACAACATCAACTGTAGACTTTTAAAACAATACCTTTTAGAGCCTTTGAAAACAGAAATGGTCTAAATCTAATGTAGCTTCTGGGCATTCTTTGTTCTCTGAGATCTCTCAGTGAAATGACTTTGATTCTCATTCTGAATGGAATTTATCCATTCAACAATGATTTATTCAGCACTTACTCTGTGCCAGGCACAGGGGTTAAGATGGCAGGTAAGACATAGTTTCTACATTCATGAAACTTACAGTTATGTTATCCCTTGAAAGCAGATAACACATGACCCATCACCAACCTAATTAAACACTTTTCATCTCATGCTGAGTTTTGTGCTTGGCAAGTATGAACATACATGTAGGGGGTGAGAAGGCAATACACAAAAGAAACACACTGCATTGCCCATGCCCTCAAGCAACATTTAAGCTTGTTGGGGGAGATAAGGCCATATCACAAAAAGTATTGGAGATAAGGTCATTGTATTAAAGGAAAGACATTTAATTGACTCACAGTTCAGCATTGTTGGAGAGGCCTCAGGAAACTTCTAATCATGGCAGAAGGGGAAGCAAACATGTCCTTCTTCACATGGTGGCAGCAAAGAGAGGTACAGAGTGAAGGGTAGGGGAAGCCCCTTGTAAAGCCATCAGATCTCATGAGAGCTCACTCATCATTAAGAAAACAGCATGGAGGTAACCGCCACTATGATTCAATTACCTCCCATTGGGTCCCTCCCATGACACGTGGGGATTATGGGAACTACAGTTCAAGATGAGATTTGGGTGGGAATACAGCCAAATCATAACAGTCATATGCAATGCATTTTTAAAAATTATACGGTATATATCACAAATCCAAGAGGAATTAAGAGATGTGTGAGTTGACAAGGGAGCAGAGGAGCAAAGAAAGACCCAACAAACTGTTAGTGAATACATTCTAAATATGAAGAACAACATGTTCATGGGAATCAGCGAATTCTGTAAGCGAGGGCCAGTCAGAATCCTGGGTCTGGCTGCAGCAGAGGTGAGATCACAGAGAATCAGTAAGAAAGGGCAATAGAGGATAACCTACAAAAATTTATAGATGCTGAGGTGCTTAATCTGGTACATTAGCATGTTTTGTTTTAAACTTTAGTTTGGCTTCCAGTTTTGTTCAGAATTTAGTGAAGTGACATGATGTGCTAGCTAAGTGTACAGGGTTCAGAGTTCAAAAGTCTAGGATTCAGATTCCCTCTTCACCACTGTAAGACTTTGGGACAAATGGCATCTTCAAATTTCCTCAGCTGTCAAGTGAGGATAATATCAGTGTCTACTTCATAGGGTAATTATGAAGCTTAAATAAGAAAATTCAAGTAGATCATTATTTTCGCTCCTTAGCATGCATCAGACTTACCCAGAGGTGATTAAAACACAGATTGCTGGGCTCCAGCTCCAGAGTTTCAGATTCAGTAGTTCTGGCTGGGTCTAAAAATTTGCATTTCTAACAAGTTCTCAGGTGGTGCTGACTCTACAGGATCAAAGACTACACTTGGAGAATCCCTGTTGTAAATCATTTAGCATTGCACCTTGCATATATTAAATGTGCAATAAAAGTTATTTGTTGTTATTGATGTACTATTATTTAGCAAATGATTATGGCTTGTGCAGGTTTGGAGTTCACAATCTCTGAAAGGCCCTCAGCATTCCTTTATCAGTATGGCTTAGGGCACCTCTCCTTCTTCCTCATTATGACACACCACAAGAAGAAAGGAGTGGATGGGGTAACAAGACTGGAGACAGGGAACCCCATAAGGGGGCTATGACCGCCTGAAGAGAAATAATGGTGACCTGGACTAGGTTCATGGCAGTGGAGACAGGGAAAAGGCAGATTTGAGAGATATTTCAGAGGCTAAAAACTATAAGGACTTAGTGCCATATTGGAACTGACGAGTAAAACAGAGGAAAGTGCAAATGATGACTCCAGTGTTTCTTGATTGGGCAACTGAGTGGATCTCTTTGATGACATGAGAGAACTTAGAGGAAGAAGAGTCTTGGGCGGAAGATGAGGAATTCACCTTTGGACAGGTGGAATTTAAGATGCCTGGGCGAACATCTAGGGAGATGTTTAGCACATTTTTCCCACAAAACAGGAAGATTTGAGGAAACAGAGTGAGGTTTGTTCACCACTATATCGCCGGAGAGGCAGCATTTGGTATGCAGTAGACACACAAAACATAATTATGGGGAAAATGCATAATTATGAAATGAATGAAAATAGAGAATTAGATGTGCACTTGGGAATCTTTGAGAAGGCCACTTCCAAGTCTCATTTGCTAGGAGCAAAATGGAATTAAAAGAATGTCACTATCCTAAAATACTCCTTGTGGCCTTTTGAGAAGGGGGAGCAGAGACCCTTGACCTCCAGCCTAGGAACAAAGTGGCTTGATTTTTACAATTTGTCCTTACTTTACAACTGAAATTCTCATTTCAGCTAGTGGGTGGGGGAAATGCAAGAACTTAACAAACTTTACCTCAGTAGCTAGGGATCCTTCTCCCAGCAATGGAAAGATACTAATAATAACACCCCCATAAGCAGAATACTTAAATTTCACAGCAGTTTTCTTTTCACCATTCCTTTGGATCGTCACAATACATCTGCAAGGCAGGCGAAGGGCACCAAGCTGCAAAGCAGTTAGCCAACAGGGCTGGCTAATGTCACACAGCTGCTCAGTGGAAGCGTTACATCAGAGCCTCCCAGTCAACTGTGTGCTCTCTCTGTTGAAACAAACGAAGATGAGTATCCATAGAGCCATACACTTCACTCTCCTAGTAACAGCACTAATGAACTAGCATTGCCTGCCGAAGTAAATAAAAAAGAAAGAATGCTGGGGATGTACAATGTGTCTAGCATATGGCAGGTAAAGACTCATATCATGCAGATATACAGACCTATTTTGTGGCCCAAGAAGCTTTGTTTCAGCTTGATAATGTTAACATCATCTACAATTCGCCAACAAGAGCAGTGACCCTTTCCATCTACATACATACATACATACATGCATACATACATAATACATACATACATAGTGATCGATGTCTTGCAAAGACAATTTTCAGGTCTGCCACAGCTAATAAATAGTATCAGAGTCTCCCCCTCAACACTCAAATGGAATCACATTTCTTTTCTAGTTCTTCAGCTATAACCAGCGTTTGAAGCAGCAGGCCCAGGCATGAAGACATGCATCTACACGTTTTGTTTTCAAAGATACATACACCCATTCCACTGGTTATTGTCAGCATGTTGAAATTTTTAGGAAGACATATTCCAGACTGATAAAGTTAACTCTTGCTAGGCAAGACTTTGCATCCACTTCTTCTCCTTGTTTACTCATATTTCTCTTCTAAAACATAATAATAACTTTCTTTTACCAAGAGTTTATAAAGTGCTATTCCTTAAATTCACCTCCTTTAATCTTTTAACAGCCCCAACAGGTGGGTATGAATCTCAATTTACAGATGAGGAAACTCAAATGCAGAGAGATTAAGGAACTTGCCTGAGATCACACAGCAAGCAACTGGTGAAGCCAATTTGCTGATACCAAAGGCTTTGTTTCTTCCACCAAGCTACACTGTCTCTGCATTGAATGATGCTCTGAATGCAGAGACACAAACTCATGAACAGGAGCAGTAAGAGCTACACTGCGGAGAAAATATTGTTATTTTCATTGATACCAAAGCAATTTTATCTCAATTTACCCACACTTTTCACTGGAATAGGTACTCTTTAATAGAAATGTACTGATATAATTAATAAATTAAGAAATAAGATGCACTTCAAGGAATGGCACTCCCTAGAACTTAAAAGATGGGGGATTTCTTCTGGTTCCACAATTAAAGTGGCCTTCTTACCTGGTCAGTGGGTAATGGTTAGTTTATCTAGGATCTGGTGGACAAATTCTGATGTGCTATGAGTCTCCAATGCTAGCATATTAGTTTAGTGGCAGAAGGAATATAGGCACAGTATGCTAACTTGATGGTCATTACGCTGAGCAGAAATTGGAGAAGTAGTCTTTAGACATGTCATATTTTCCCTTATCCCTGGGAAATATAATTGTTAAAATAGGATGAAGTGAAGCTGCCTAGATAGAGGCAAATAAATTCATGGGAGAATCTTCAGGTGTCCCTTTCCTCCATAACACATTCACAAAACTATTATCAGGAACCATACCAAACTTCCCTTTTGTGATATTTAATGGGAATTGCAAGAATAAAAAATCATATAAAACTGTAAATATGATCAACAGTTGGACATAAAAATAAAAACAGAACAACTAAACACCTTTTTAACTACTATACATTGTTGAATGAGCCCCCATATCCCTTGGAATGCGCATTCAGTCTATACAAAGAGCCCCAGTGTGTACCGAGTTTCCAGACTGCATGAGTAAATAAACATAACTCCACTTGGATGAATTTAACTTGAAACTAATAAACCTGTTGGAAAGACATGAAATACTTAATTTGAGAATGATTTTGATTTGAAAGTTTTCTAGCAAACTTGAATTGATGTCACCTTTGCCTCTTAAAAAAGTCTCCTGGGCCGGGCGCGGTGGCTCAAGCCTGTAATCCCAGCACTTTGGGAGGCCGAGACGGGCGGATCACGAGGTCAGGAGATCGAGACCATCCTGGCTAACACGGTGAAACCCCGTCTCTACTATAAAATACAAAAAACTAGCCGGGCGAGGTGGCGGGCGCCTGTAGTCCCAGCTACTCGGGAGGCTGAGGCAGGAGAATGGCATAAACCCGGGAGGCGGAGCTTGCAGTGAGCTGAGATCCGGCCACTGCACTCCAGCCTGGGCGACAGAGCGAGACTCCGTCTCAAAAAAAAAAAAAAAAAAAAGTCTCCTGTTTGAAGCAGAAGTATAAGAGTTAGATTCAATTCCCTGCTCCAACCTTCTAGCTGTATGAAAAAGTTAATTAATCTCTAGGCCTTTGTTTTCTCATCAGCAAAATGGGGATATTACTTGCTCTACCCATTTCCTAGGTTGCTTTGAGCGTCAGTGGAGACAATGCATGTGAAAATGAGCTATAGTTTCATTCCACTGATAAAACTTTGCTTTTGGAGAAAACTCGAATAACCAAACTCCAATTGTCCAACAAACAAACTAACAAATCTCATTTGCTAGACCCATGAGGCAGTAAACCCCTAAGGAAGTGCTTTCAGTAGAAAAAAGATTGAATAAAAAGAGGAGCAGAATTTAAAGCTGTGAAAGGTGGGAGCAAATTGACTGTCTCGCACAGGAGTCTCATTACAATTTCAAAATGATTAGATCTACATTATTACAAATGTATGGTTTATTTAAAAATACAAAGTTTAATTACAATTTGGAGCCAATCTTTTTCTTTTAGTTTTTCTAGCAAAACACAGCTATGGTTTTATAATAAAAATCAAAGTGAAACAGGACTTGCCAGAAATTCACTTCAGAGCAATTTTTGCTGTAGTGTATCTATTCCATTAGACAAGGGATACTTTTGGCATTTTTCTCTGACACAATATATTGCCCATCTTTGATATGCTATACAACCTTTGGTCCAATACTGAGCTGGTGTGAGCTGATTGCTTCTGGATCAATGTTGACTTCCCTGATTCTCTGGTGAAAAGCCATCAAGTTTTGGGAGTGAGAGGTAACTGGGAGCAACCAACTACTAATCCTTAAATAGAAGGAGTTAAAAAAAAGGGTAGGATCAAAGAAATTCTGTCAGGACCTCCTTGTCAGAGAACTCAGGGAGCTCTGAGATGGAAGGGCAAGGAAGAAACGGAAGCAGTTTACTTACACAGTTTTGATGCTGTTCCCATGCAAACTTACACTCCTGTATTCATTTAGAACCAGAGAAGCATTAATATGCACACCTATGCTGATAAAGAGATACACATTCCAATCCAAACACACATGCCCACAGGCACAAGAGCCTGCTAAAATGGTAGAGCCTGCTGGTACTCTGGCAGAGCCTGCTGGTACTCTGGCATAGCCTGCCATATAATCATAGATTATCATAGACATTCATGGATTTGAACTGAAGAAGATGGGATGACACAGCTCCCTTCCATTGACCCTCACAACAATATGTAGTAGTCCCTATGGACAAGTAAAGCCCTCTGCACAGACACACGCAGGCGAAAAAGATGGGAAGGGAATGAGAGCTCCACATTTCTGATATATTTTCCCTTTCTATCATGAACAGTTGGAAGCTGAGATGAGATCAAGTTCTGTGTGCAACAGGAAAGATGGGCAATGGAGGTGGTGGCAGCTATGGTATCGATAAAGTAGAAGCCCCAGAGCTGTTGGTGGCATCAGGTATAAGAGTTACAAGTTTACATTGGTGAAGTGCTTCAGATTTCAAAGTGTTTTCACATGTATGACTCCATCTAATGCTCATAACAACACTGTCCTCAATGTACTAGAGAAAGTAATTGAGGCCCAGGTGCTAACTTGTCCATGGCCATGCAGTTTACCGGCAGCAGACCGAGATCTTTAGTCTGAGTCTAGTGGCTTTTCCCACTATTCCTTTAATAAGGTGGCAGGTCAATTCTTGGTCAAAAATTCCCACTAAAATGTCATGTAACTCCACCAAAAACCCTGGGTCTGGAGTGTATTGAATCCTCTTGACTCTTCCCTAAATTCTTCTTGCTGCCCAGTGGCACCCTTAGCAATCAATTATGTAGATGCACCAAGGACAAATAAATCAGTCTACCTGTTCCACTGACAACTCATTGGTTCAGTAAATCGATGAGGCAATTTTTTAGAGATAAATCGGGCAATTTCTTGATTGCCGACTATGCCATGGTGCAACATGCTGGAAACACAGAAATGAATGCAACATGGGTCTTGTCCTTCAGGAACTCTCAATCCAAGTTAGAAAAGAGAAGTTATGCATGCACATGAGTATATACCATAAGGCATAGGAAGGCAGGAGGGATATGATTCTCAACCCAAGGACTGTTGATGGGTTTATCTTGGAGATAGAGGAGGGCTTTTTATTCTTCCAAACTAGAGAGTAGAAAAAAATGCATAAAGAAAAGACCCAGGGCACATTTTGGTAAGTAAGAGGGAAGTGGAGAATGTCTATTTCAAATTGATCTCAATTTTCTCAACAAATGTAGGAAGTGAGCTCATGAGTAGAGAGGGAAGGTATTTGAGGTTGAGGATGACTTGGGAGGGCCAGAAGGAGATGCTATGGAGGATGTGACAGGAAGTCAATTGTCAGAAAAGTGTGAAGGCCTACCAAGCAGCACTGAGAGCTCCACCGACACTAGAGAACACATTTTTATGTGTGGAGGAACCTTCCTCAAACAATAGTTGGCAGCTTAGGAGCAGGAGGAAGCAAAGCAGGTGGTGGGGTTTTCCAGGTCTGGGCACTGGCAAATATATATATCAGAAGTACTGGGGGTGAGTATGCGGGTGAGGGAGAGGGATAAGTCCAATAGGAGGAGGGTAAGAACAATGTGGAAATAGCTGATCTTGGGCTCCAGGCTGGAGAGGGAGCCAGAGGGGAGCCAGCAATTCCTGGTAAACAATGATTTATAAGAAAATTTGCCCTTGCTCAAAGTGAGACGCTTGAACCACCTAGAGGTATAAATTATGTACAATATTTAGTACTTGAGCCAATTCTGTCAAAACAAATCTGGAGTCAGAGAAAGCAACCTGAGGATTCACACACAGGGAAAATCCACTAGACTGTTAGCAGCCTCACCCCACATCTACCTCAGGCTGAAGACCTTGTCTAGCATTTAACTCAAAGAGAGATGGTTTCAGCTGCTGGGGAGATAATGGTGCTAACTCCCAGGTCAGAGTCAATGGCCTGTACAGGGAGGAGAGTAGGCAGCACAGATGTTCACAGCTCACTAAAGACTGATGTTTTATCAGGGTTCTTCATCCTCTGTACCTTCCCCACTTTCACACCGTCATCTACTTTTGGTTATATCTCACTCTGCCCAACTGTTTCCTTACAGTTTGTAGCAATGAAAACACCTTAAACAAATTAACAGTCCATTTTCTGGTTCTCACAGAAAGCAGAGTTAGGGATAAATCAGGAAACCATACCTAAAGGTATCTATATGGGAAATCGAGGAGGGAGGAAGTGGCAGTCAGAAAAGCAAGCAAAACAGGCTAAACCCTAGGACCTGGGGGAGAAAAAGGGGTGAAAAGGAGTTGGCCAGACCAGGGGCCTGGCCGGATGGTGAATTGGGCAGGAAGTCCCATGTTCTGCTTACCTTCCACCTCCATTATTGCTTTTTTTCATTCTCTGGTTTTATGAGGATTTTAAAAGCTTCTGAATCGGGTGCTGGCAATCTTTCAGAAAAAGTTAATACAGAATTCTGTAGAGATAAAGTCCCCTATGAAGGCCGCCACGGCCAAGAGTAGCAACACTTGTCCCTTAAAGCTGAGTGGAAAACAAATCTTCAAGTACTTTCCCCTTCAGGGCTTTGAGTGCTTCAGGTCCTTTGGCCTGAGAACCAAGCAGCTAATCACATCCCTTGACTTGCAGACTTGACGAAGACAGGTGTCTTTGTTAGTCCAGTTTCAACCAGTCTCCGGAACCCAAGAGAAGAAAAAGTGAGGGGGTGTTATGGGGGTGGGAGAAGCTCTAGTAAGTGCATGTGCAAGAGGAAAGATCTCCCAAAGGCAAAGCTAAAGAGCACAATTGGGGGAAGGTGCACACCAAGATACAGCAAGGCTAGCTTGCAGTGAGCACTGCCAGGCAGCTGCTCCAGGGCTCCTAGCCCGTGGGACCCCACTCCAGTAACTATTCTCTTCCATGTTCTGGACAGGTTGCTTTCCTTCCATCTTCGAAACATGCTCTGGAGTGCGTGATACTAACCAATAAAACAAACAAAAATGCTTCCTCTGACTCCCTCACTCCTGTTCCCTGTAAGCTATCATCTCATCTCTCCATTGCCTTTCCAGAACAAACTTCATGGTAAACCAGTCAACACTCGCTGCATCCATTTCCTCTCCTTTCACTCTCTCCAAGCCCTGGCAATCTGGGCCTACCAACTCCTCTCTCTTGAGAGTACTCTCTGGAAAGTAACCAGTGACCTCTGTTAAATTCTAATACCATAGACCTCTGCAGCATTTGTCATCACTGAACACTCCTTTCCCTTCTGAAACCTCCTCCTTGGCTTTTACTGCACTATACTATGGGCTCTTCAGTCTTTTGTCCCTTCATCACCCTCTTCACTGGCCCCTTCCATTTTGCCCAAAGGCTCTTGTCTCTCTCATGGTGACTTCATCCATCTCCTACAATTTCCACCACCTTTGCTATAAAGATGAGACAGCATCTAATTTATTTCTCAGGTCCTGCCAATTTCCTGAGTCCATGTCCATGCCACTCTTATTAGTCCCTTTAGGAATCAATAACCAAAGCCTAGCTCAGTCCCTCATTAGCTCTCACCTGGATAGTGACAACAGCCTCTGGAGTTCTCACTGTGTCCAGTCAAACATTGCAGCAATCCATCTAACACTCTGTGACAGTAATCGTCCTAGGTCTGTTCCTATTGCTCTCCTGCTCAGAAACTGTAAACCACTCCATATTACTTTCAAAATAAAATCCACACTCCTTAATCACACATTGAAAGCCCTTCACCATTCAACTCCCACCTGTCTTTGCAGGCTTATTTTCCACAAAACACCCCTACTTGCCCTAGACTTCAAATATTACAGTGTCCTTGCTGATACTTAAATCCATCTTGTACTCTTTCACCACCTGGCTTCCAACCAAGCTATTTCCTCATAAAAAATTCCCTTCTCTTCCAGAACTTTCTACCAAGGCTCTATCCATCCTTCAAAGCTCAGCTCAAATCTGCCCTCTTTCAAACAGACTTCTCAGATTTCCCTGGTTGGAGTTGATGTCTGCCTTCCCACATCACTTAAAAATTTTGGGGGAATAACTCAGCTACAAAGAGCCAAGTTAATTACATCTATCAGTTCATGATAAAATGTCATCATTAGTCCGTGTCCAACTCCTCATTTTGAAAAGTTCTTTTCCATAATGGTTGAACTAGTTTACAATCCCACCAACAGTGTAAAAGTGTTCCTATTTCTCCACATCCTCTCCAGCACCATGGAAAACAGTATGGCGATTCCTCAAGGATCTAGAACTAGATGTACCATATGACCCAGCCATCCCATTACTGGGGATATACCCAAAGGATTATAAATTATGCTGCTATAAAGACACATGCACACGTATGTTTATCGCAGCACTATTCACAATAGCAAAGACTTGGAATCAACCCAAATGTCCATCAGTGACAGAGTGGATTAAGAAAATGTGGCACATATACACCATGGAATACTATGCAGCCATCAAAAAGGACGAGTTTGCGTCCTTTGTAGGGACATGGATGCAGCTGGAAACCATCATTCTTAGCAAACTATCACAAGAACAGAAAACCAAACACCGCATGTTCTCACTCATAGGTGGGAACTGAACAACGAGATCACTTGGACTCAGGAAGGGGAACATCACACACCGGGGCCTATCATGGGGAGGGGGGAGGGGGGAGGGATTGCATTGGGAGTTATACCTGATGTAAATGACGAGTTGATGGGTGCAGCAGACTAACATGGCACAAGTATACATATGTAACAAACCTGCATGTTATGCACATGTACCCTACAACTTAAAGTATAATAATAATAAATAAATTTAAAAAAAAAAAAAAAAAAGAAAAGTTCTTTTCCTTCATCCACATCCCCATTCTCATTTCTATCCCTCTCAGGTATCTTCTTTAATATATTTGATATGAGTCCAGGATATCTAACAAATATCTCTCTCTTTCTCTTTCTCTCTTTCCCTCTGTATCTATCTATCTATCTATCTATCTATCTATCTATCTATCTATCTCATCTATCTATCTTCTATCTCTATGTGTTTCTATCTATCTGTCATCTACCTATCATCTCTCTATATCTATTTATCTGTCTATCATCTATCTATCTATCTATCTATCTATCTATCTATCTATCTATCTATCTATCATCTATCCATCTATCTATCTATCTAGTTTTTGGGGTGTGTGTATTTTTTTTTTTGAGATGGAGTCTCGCTCTGTCACTCAGGATGGAGTGCAGTGGTGTGATCTTGGCTCACTGCCACCTCCGCCTCCTGGATTCAATCAATTCTCTGCCTCAGCCTCCTGAGTAGCTGGGATTATAGGCGCCTACCACCATACTTGGCTAATTTTTGTATTTTTAGTAGAGATGGGGTTTCACCATCTTCGCCAGGCTGGTCTTGAACTCCTGACCTCATGATCCACCCACCTCGGACTCCCAAAGTGCTGGGATTACAGGCGTAAGTCACTACGCCTGGCCATGTGTGTGTATTTAAAATTGATGTTGCTGTCTTTGGCTTATAGATCACATTCTATTTCTCATTCTTGCTCAAGAATGTCTTCAAGATCTGTATTACTATTTGCACAACTACTTTATTGCTTCTAACCCTTATGTAATATTTGAAAGTGTGCATTTACCACATTTTACATGTACATCTCTCTATGGATAGACATCTAGTTTGCCTCTAATCCCTTACACAAAAAATTCTGTGATAAACAAATGATTCTGTTATAAACGTCCCCATAAGTGTCCTATTTTCAAACCACGGAGAGATTCTGCAGGATACACATGCAGCACTGAGGTTTCTGGGTGTAGGAATACATGGTTAGTACCAACAAATGCTGTCAGATTGTAAGCTGTATAACAGTTTACACTCCCATCAACAATACATGAAAAATCATTTTTTCTCCTCATGCTAACAAATACTTGGTGTTATCTGACTTCAAAATTTTTGTCAATCTGATGAGTATAACTTGATATCTCACTGTTATTTTAATTTGCACGTTTCTGAATACTAGTAAGGCTAATCATCTCTTCATAGGCTTGTTAGCCAATGCAGTTACTCCCCTTCTGTGGTCTGCCCATTCTGTGAATATGCTTTTCCCATTTTAACAATTGTGTCCTCTGCCTTTTTCTTGTCAATTTACCTGAGTTCCTTGGACATTGTAGCTATCAATGCCTTGTCAGTTTTAGACATTGCAAATACCTTCTCCCAGTATATCATCTATCTGTTACCTTTGTCTATGGTGTCATTCATTGAACCGGAAGTCTTAAAATTGATGTAGTAAAATTTATGACTTTCCACCTATGTCTTGTGATTTGGGGTCTTATTTAAGAAGTTCTACACTATTTCAGGTTATAGAGAAATTCTCCTACATTTACAGTTTTACCTTTCACATTTAGGCTTGTAATCTATCTAGAGGTCACCTTTGTATGTGATATAGGGTAGCAATCCAACTCCATTTTTCTCCAGATCTTTTCTTTTTCAGGTAATCGAACCAAGAGGATATGATAGTATATGCTTAACATAATGTGGTAAATTGGTGGGACTGCTCATAGTCACTGGTGAAAGCCACCAGCCTGGGAGCTCTGACCACTTTAGGTTCTTCCTGGATATCCTAAGGGTCAAGGAGATCAATAGCTCTGTACACCTATAATCCATTTATAGCTTGTAATGTGACACACTGGTTTGGAAGCTCTGTCAAGTGATGATCCATCCATTCCAATACCAAACAATCCATCCTCCCCTTGAGGTAAAATTACTTTTATCTTATCATCTGTTTCTGAGCTCTACATTCTATTAATTGGTTTACTGGCCTTTTACTGTGCACTCCTACCTATTATTATTATTATTATTAATATGTCTTTGCAGCATTTCTCAAATTGTAGAGGGGAAAGTCTCTCACCTGTTCTTTTTTCAAAAATCAATTTAAATATTCATAGACATTTATTCTTCTATCTACATTTTAGAATAAGTTTTTAAAGTTCCTTAAAATATCCTGCTGGTATTTTCATTAGAATGGCATTGAATTTGGCTGGGTGCAGTGGGTCACACCTGTAATCCCAGTACTTTGGGAGGCTGAGGTGGGCAGATCACTTGAGGTCAGAAGTTTGAGACCAGCCTGGCCAACATGGTGAAACCTCATCTCTACTAAAAATATAAAAATTAGTTGGGCATGGTGGTGGGCACCTGTAATCCCAGCTACTCAGTAGGCTGAGGCAAGAGAATCATTTGAACCCAAGAGGCAGAGGCTGCAGTGAGCCAAGATTGCACGACTGAACTCCAGCATGGGCAATAGAGTGAGGCTCTGTCTCAAAACTAAAACAAAAGCAAAAACAAAAAAACAAACAAACAACAACAACAAGAATGACATTGAATTTGTAGATTTGGGAAAAACTGACATCTTCACAATAAGTCATCTCATCCATCAACATTGTATATCCCACCATTGATTCAGATCTATTACATCTGTTTGTAGAATCTAAAATTTTTTTTTTTTTTTTTGAGGCGGAGTTTCACTCTTGTTGCCCAGGCTGGAGTGCGATGGCACGATCTCTGCTCACCGCAACCTCCGCCTCCCAGGTTCAAGCAATTCTCCTGCCTCAGCCTCCCTAGTAGCTGGGATTATAGGCATGTGCCACTAGGCCCAGCTAATTTTGTATTTTTAGTAGAGACGGGGTTTCTCCATGTTGGTCAGGCTGGTCTCGAACTCCCGACCTCAGGTGATCCACCCGCCTCGGCCTCCCAAAGTGCTGGGATTACAGGCGTGAGCCACTGCGCCTGGCCAGAATCTAAAATTTTTATCTATAAAATGTCCAATATAGTTTTTCTCAGGTAAATTACTAAGAAAAAAGATATGTTACAGGTTTTCTTTTCTGTTGTTATTATAAATGGTAATTTTATATGTAGAACTCTGCATTTCTATTATTATATTCAGAGTGTGCTTTGGACTAGAATTCTATATCTAAGGGCCTATTTCCCAAATTAGGCTTGGAGCATCTAAAGACAAGCCTTTGTTTGGTTCACCTTTCTTTCCATTACTGTGCTTTGCCAAATTAAGTGCTCACTCAATATTGGTTGAACTGAATGAAGGGGGCTGTGAAGTACTTCAGAATGCTTTGAAAATTACTGTTCATGCAATTTTCTGACAAAAATGCCACGTGACTCATTTAAAAATAAATTAGCCATAGTACTTCAAATTAAATATTGGAGGAAACAGAGGGGAGAGGAAAAACATTACTAACTATGGTTTTGCATTTTGAATCATGCTAATATTTTCTGCAATTTCCAAATTAACTTATGAAAAATGGAGGGGGAAGTATCTCTGAGACTGAATAGAAACAGAAACACATGGAGTTAATTTTGGTGCATAATAACTGGGTGGGGGCATATAGGAGATTTTGGGGTGATGATAATGTTCTGTATCTTAGATCTGGTTGGTGGGTACTTGGGTATGTTAACTTTGTGCTGTACACTTATGATTTGGGGCCCTATAAATATCATATAATTTAGAAGTCATAAAAAATGTAAAATGAAACATTATAGCAGTTCACAAGTAATATAAATGTATATAAAACACATAATATAATGCCTGACACATAATAATAATAATACCTACACTTACTCTAATTCAGGCCTGTGCTAAGCATCTCATAAAGATGGTACCATAGAATGCTCAGAAAAGCTTATGAAGTAGGTACTATTATCATCACCATTTTATGTATGAGGGAAATGAGGCAAAGAGAAGTTAAGTGACTATTCACAATCATACAGTTGGAAAGTGGTAGAAATATCATTTAAACCTGGGCAGTCTGATTGCAGATTGTGTGGTCTTAATCACTATGCTGAACTGCCATCCAGTAAATAGTGCTATTATGATTCATATATTATAGATAATCTTATTATATATTACTCATATATAATAAATATATAATAATAAATATATATTTATATAGATAAAACCCTGAACAAAAAGTGTCCTGACTGAGCTGTTTTCAGAGTAGCATAGCTTGGTGAGGGGTGCTCTATTGCACCTTAGCTACCATCATTTCTAAGGAGCTCAACTTGGAAGCTCTGGAGAAGAAAAGGGTTCTACCTCTTGGTCTTCTGCCAGATTATTCTAATGGTCCTTTCTACCTCCTTTCCAAAATGATGGGTCAAAATGGAATCCATTTTAAAAAAACAACTTTCTATTTTGGAATAATATTAGATTTATAGAAAAGTTCAAAGACAGCAGAGAGTTCCAGTATACCCCTAACCCCATCACCTTGTTTTACTAATGTTAACATCCTATGTAACTACTGTACATTCATAAAAACTAACAAATAAACATTGGTATGATGCTATTAACAGAACTTCATATTTTATTCAGATTTCACCAGTTTTTTTTTTTTTTTAAAGAGACATGCCAGTATGTTGCCCAGGCTGGTCTCAAACACCTGGCCTCAAGTTATACTCCTGCCTCAACCTCCTGAATTGCTGGGATTACAGGTGCAAACCACTGTGCTTGGCAGATTTTACCAGTTTTTATACTAATGCCCTTTTTCTGTTCCAGAATCCAAACCAGGATACCTAATCACATTTAATAAAATACACTGAAATTTGTTTTTGATCATGGTAAAAATACCTAACATAAAATTGGCCCTTTTAGCCATTTTTACGTATACAGTTATGTGGCATTAAGTACATTTACATTGTTGTACAACCGTCTCCACCATCCATTGCCGGATCTTTTCCATCTACTCCAACTGAAACTAGTAAAATAAATTTTCACAACAACAAAGAAAACCTGTAGTCCAGAGTAGCTGGAGCCCACAGAAACACCACCACACAATTAACTACTAAGTTGTAACAAGACCAGACAGAATCTGTAGAAAATATCTAGATTGAGTTAGTGGTAAACCCTCTTAATAAATAAATCTTTGGCAATAATAAGCTAAGCAACCTATTTGAGTGAAATCTATAGCCTGAACAAGAAGCTGCAAATAAATGGTTTTTAGAAGACACAATTCTGCGAAAACAATCCAAAAGTGAACAAATCACCAGGAGGAACAACAGGACTATACTCCTGTTTGCAGAAGAGAACCTAAAAGTGGTCGCTTGACTCACGCTCTGGCAGTTACCTAGCAATGGGCACGGCACCTGAGTGAGTGATCAGACATACCCAGTCTGGATGTCTTCGGTGGTCCTCTCAAACCCATCAGTGCACCACCTCATGTATTCTGTGCCATCAAGCAACTGTCAGAAGACTGCACACACAGCTGGTTCTGAGAACAATCCCATAGCATAGAAAAAGCTCACATTGCTACTGTTGCAAGTATTTGGCAAAATAAAGAAGGAAGAAGACTCTCTAGATTAGAAACATGCTAGATACGCTCAATCACTTCTTCTCAGCTGTCCTGTGTCTACAAATCGCTTAGGAATCCTGTTAAAATGCAGGTTCTGATTCAGCAGGAGACTCAAGGTTCTGCTTTTCTAACAAGCTCCCAGGTGACGCTGATGCTGCTGAAGCTACTTCACATTGAACAGCAAGGATATAAAATAGTAGTTCTTAACTTGGCTGCATATTGGAATCACCTAGGAGATTTGGGTCCCATTTCCAGAGAGTCTGATTTAATTAATTGGTTTAGGGTATATTATGAACTGAATTGTGTTCCCTTCAAATTCATATGTTGAAGCTGCCCTCCCCCATGTAACTGCATTGGAGATAAGGCCTTTAAGGAGGTGATTAAGGTTAAATGAGGTAATAAGAGTGGCACCTTGATCCAATAGAACTGGTGCCCTTATAAGGAGAGGAAGAGATACCAGAGTTCTCTCTTGCCGTGTGAGGACACAGCATAAAACCAGGCCACCCCATAAAACCAGGAGGAGAGACCTCACCAGAACCTGACCACACTGGCACCCTAATCTTGGACTTCCAGCCTCTGGAATTGTGAGAAAATAAATTTCTGTTGTTTAAGCCACCTAGTCTATGGTATCTTGTTATGGCAGTTCAATCTGACTAAGACAAGGCATGGTCTGGACATTGGGGTTTTTAAAAGCTCTCAAGGTGATTCTAATGTGCAGTTAAGGTTTGTGAACCTCTGCTCTAAATAGTAGTTGAACTGAATGCAATGTCAAAGGTGCATCACTCATATACTCATGCATCACTCATACACAAAAGCTACAGAATATGCTTGGAGAAACATCAACCCAACTCACCAGTTAATTACAGGATAGACATGGACACCCTCCTACACAAACAACTTAGTCATATTCATCAAGGACATGAGTGGCTTACCCAAAACCTGGGAGAGCTTATGTGATGTTTATAAAATGACAGTGGTCACATTTTCTCTTTTAGTTCTCTTCAGGAGAAAGACTGTGGACAATGTTATGATTTGTATTTTCTTAACCAAGGCATATGATCCTTTTTTCTGAGTGGGCATATGGAAAATCCTGTGAAGAATAACCCTTCAGGTATGTTCACCAATATTTTTTTTTGCTTAATTCACAGGAGAATGATAAGAGAGCTATCAAACACTCTCCTCTGATCACACCAAGCAAGGCTGGGCTGCCATAACATGTTATTTAGTGTTCACTTTTAAGCAGCATTCTCGGAGTTGGAGTTCTTGAAATCAACATTGAGTTTAATCAGAAAATAATATATCTACCTTGAAAGACTTTTATAGCAAAATCAAAGGATTAGGGAGAAAACCCATAGTCTTTTATTGGTCATCTACTGTGTACTATTGGCCACTAATCATAAAAACATTCCACTGTGAGCTCAGTTTGCTTAGGCTCTGCTTCTTCTTGGCTGACCAATAATGCTGCAGTTCCTCACGTCTTAGGACCAGGGCACCTGGAAACACACACCGAAGCATTTGACCTCCTAACCAACTAATCTACAGTGTCGCCCCTCATCATGGAACTTTCACTGGGTTGCTGTAAAGATTCAATCTGAATCTTCAATGGAAAAGTGCTTTAGAAAAGGATTCAGTACTAGGTGAACATGATCATAGCATGATGATTAGGTCATGAGAATGTTTGAGGGTGCTGAAATGGTTGGAATGAGTAAGCTTTAGGTTGGTTCAACTGTCCTAACCACCACTTCTTTTCCACATGCAGATAATCAAGGAATGATCATGAAAATATCTAACAATTTCCTAAGGTTCACTCTTTCGCTTGTTATCTTCAAGCACTCATCCAAAAAAGAGCCAGATCAGGTGGTCAGAGGGCTAGGCTTGACCCAAGGAAAAGAGATGTCTCTTTTCAGACACCATTCAGATGTTCCCTCTACATTAGCAGAGACTAAAAATATATTCCTGAGGGACCAGTTATGTGCTACAAAAGGCAGGCCTTCACAAATTCTCCCAAACAACAACTTGGCAGAAGTAGGCTTTTCTGCTTTAACCGGTGAGAGAAGTTTGCTGGGGGTAAAATCACAGAGGAAAACACTTCATCAGTACATGTGACAAGACAAACTCCTTTCATGAAGTTTCCCACCTAGCTTAAAAGTAGACCATTTTAACAGAAGGTGCATGCATGTGTGCACACAAACAGGTCAGTCCGATAACATTCCCGATGCCTTTATCCAAGAAGTCTTCTTCACCACTCTGCATTTTGATCCTCCTTCCCTTCAGATGCTTCCAACAGAAGGCTCACTGCTGTGAGATATTTTTGTCATTAATTAGCTCAATTAAATGGTGCCCTGAGCAGAGGGAGCACCATGTTATTGTCAGCATTTACAGGAATCACATGGAAGGAACTCTGGGTCTAGTAGGTAAGGCTGAAAAGCTAAATGTGCTTAAACCTCCTCCCACGTACTCCCCCAAAGCTGTGACGTATTGGCAAGTATCTTAGCATTTAGCAAAGCAAAAGCTCAAGATTGCTAAGCCCGGAGTGAAAGTGGTAATGTGCCCCAGCCACACTGAGATGATGGAGGATTGCCTATCAAATAAGCTTTTGTGGTCATCTGCACTTGAGCCACCTCGAAAGAGGGTACAGACTCCATATTTGGATATGCAGGTGGCAGTAGTGAGCAAGCCTTACACCCTGTCCTCAAAGGGTGCATATTTTAACAGAGGAAACAATGACTTTGGCTACTGTCAGTCTGGATCCAGTGTAGGTCCCAGTGACATGGAAGAAGGAATTCAAACTGTATGGCCTAATATAGTTCTGAGATGCAACTCAAATGTAGTCTGAATTTCTTAGCAAGCAAAAAGCTGGCAGATGATCTGAGAATTGATAGGTCGGTATACCCTTTTGACAGAGGCTTAAACCAACATTTCAATAGACTGTATAGAAGTGGCCAAGAGGGATATAAATGTGTCAAACCCAAGCTACTGATATCTCTATTCCTTTTTCCTCTCGCTTTCCATGGTACTGATTACTTGGGTTCCTCTGAACTACTGGGGGAAAATGATCCTCTTTTCTCCAGTATCTCAAAAGAGGCCTGGGACTGCTAACTGCTCCATCTCCATTTTCTTTATCTCTTTCATGTGTGATAGAGTCAGATCTGGGTTGGAATTTCAGTGATCTTACTTACTATCTGTGTGATCTTGGGCAGATAACCTGTGTGTGTCTGTTTTATTATCTTCAATATGAGATTAACAATAGCACCTACTTAGGAAGGTTGTTATAAGGATTACATGAGATAATTCATTTTTATCAGTTAAAGTTCTTGGCTGCAAGCAACAGAAGTCAACTCTGCATATATTAAGCCAAAAACGGATTTGCTGGAAAGAGCAGGAGTGGTCAAACTTTATCTGCTACGAGTCCAATAGTAAATATTGTAGGTTTTGTGGGCCATACTGTCTCTGTTACAACTACTTAACTCTATCATTGTAGCACAAAAGCAGCCAGAGGCAATAAGTAAACAAATGGATGTGGCTGTGTTCTAACAAAACTTTATTTAGAAAAAGAGATGATGGGTCAGATTTATGGTTTGCCAATCTATGATATAGAGACTTACAGAACAGATGAAAAGGGGAAGGGGACTTTGGAAGCTAGATAGCAGGAGCAATCTGGTCAGGTTATCATAATCACAGCTGCTGACTACTACTGTGATTGAATTCTGGCTCATCATCTTAGCTTCAGTTGCTCCACAGAGAAAGTGTCCTATTAGTCCAGCCTGGGACCTATGACCACTTCCTAGCTACACAGGGACAAGGAAGGGGGGTATCTGAACTCCTTTGGCTTCCACAGTGAGAGGTGGGCCCCAACTCACATCAAGACTCATACAATGAGGGATTCTTTTCAACTAGCAAAGGCATTTTCCTGCTGAGTGATTAAAAAATGACAAATATTCACTATACCTCATAAAGTTCTTGACATAGGGCCTTGCATATGGAAAACTCTTGGTGGTAACGATGATGATGCTTGTTAATATTAGAGCACTAGTACAATGCCTGATCCATGTGGACACTCAATAGATTCTAGTCCGTTCCTCTGTTCCTCTCTTTTTCCCTTTCCCTTGTGGACTTTCCCACAACTCACCTCCCACCCTTCACTATTGATAGGCAGCATGGCACAGTGCTCATAGGCATAAATTCCGGAGACTGCTCAGGTTTGAATCCTTATTCTGATCCTTCCTAGCGTGTGACCTTGGGCAAGCTGCTTTATCTCTGTTTCCTGTTTATAAAATGGAATGATGTTAATAAGAGTAGTTGTTTCACAGAGATGGTGATGAGGATTAACAGCATCAGTTTACATAAAGCACTTAGAACAATGCCTAGTGCATAAGTGTTTACTATTTTTATTCTCTCTTCTCATAACCTTTCTACTCTCACCATATCAACACCCCAATCTGTGTCTCCTATCCAATTATTCCCCCTAGCTTTATCCCCACATTTCCCCCTGCCCTCAGACCATGTCTGCTGGGATGCTGGGCTGTCATCTGAACCCGTTGATAATTACCCTTTCCCCATCACCCCCAACTTGAGGCCTCAGAGTTGCCATTGATTCTTTTCCCTCCCTTCTCCCTTCATCCACTATTGATCATTGAGATCTGCCTATGCTTCCTTTGAAATATCATTTGCATCTGTCCTCTTTTCTATTTACATAGCATTTGCATTTCAGGCATGAGGTTTTGAAATAGCCTATTAACTTGTTTCCCTGCTTCTACTTTTTGTCCACCTGCCCCCCACTGCCACCAATTCATTTTGCACACAATGACCAGATTCAACTTCCTAAAAGATTAAAGAGTATGTACCACTAAGCTACTCAAAAGCCTTCTGTGCCTTTATCCACCCAGAGAAACTTAAACTGGGGTACAAGAATGGGCTTCAGGAGGTCCATAGCCCACTCCTCTCCCTGAAATTAACTGTGTGAAGAAAATGTTAAGCATCTGTGTGTAAATTCTGAGGAGAGCAGAGGATATGTAGCTTTCGTCAGATTCTTAAAGGGGTCTGTGGTCCCCAAAATGTTTAACAGATGCTCTAAAGCAGTGGTATACAGAGTAGGGGTACAGATACCTCAGGGGGAGTACAAGATGGTTTTCTGGGGTATAAGAAGAAACTATCAGAACTTTTTTGTTCATTGTATTACATCATCCTGTATGATTTTGTGTATGTTTTATAATGTACTAATATATTAGTATAAGTATACATTTTATGAATATACATATATTGAGGGTGTGCTATTTTTCTTATATGTGTGCATGATCAAAAAGGTTTTGAGGATACTGCTACAAAAGATCAAATAAATATTCCTTTGCACTTCACTCTGTGGTCTGAAGCTATTTTTTCTCCCCTTACTCTTTCACGTGAACTTCTACATATATAATGGGCTCATTCCCACCTACAGACTTTGGTTTATGTGCTTCCTCTTGCACAGACTGCCCACTTCCTTCTTCTCTGCATATTAAAATGATATCTGTTTTTCAAGGCTCGAGGAAAAATCTCACCTCCACCAAGAAGCTGGTTCTAACTGATCCACCTGCTACACCACTACAAAACTCTCTGTCTGAAGCACTCATTGTATTACCTAAGCAGATGGTTCTTACATATATATGTTGCATGTTTGATTATCGACATATCTTCCACAACTAGAAAGCAAGCTCATTAAAAGTAGACATATCGTCTATAGCAGGGGTTCCCAACCCTGGGGCCCCAGACTGGTATCAGTCTGTGGCCTGTTAGGAACAGGGCTGCACAGCGAGAGGTGAGCAGCGGGTGAGTGAGTGAAGTTTCATCTGTATTTACAGCAGCTTCCCATCACGGTAATTATCACCTGAGCTCCACCTCCTGTCAGATCAGCAGCAGCATTAGATTTTCATGGGAGCGCGGACATTATTGTAAACTGCACATGCAAGGGGTCTAGGTTGCATGCTCCTTGTGAGAATCTAATGCCTGATGATCTGTCACTGTCTCTCACCACCCCTACATGGGACCATCTAGTTGCGGGAAAAGAAGCTCAGGACTCTCACTGATTCTACATTATGGTAAGTTGTGTAATTATTTCATTATATATTACAATGTAATAATAATAGAAGTAAAACACACATTAAAAATAATGCACTCAAATCATCCTGAAAACACCCCACCCCTGGTCTGTGGTAAAACTGTCTTCCATGAAACCAGTCCCTGGTGCCAAAAAGGTTGGAGACTGCTGTTCTATAGGACCTAAAACAGTGCTGGAACAAGTGCTTAGTAGAGACTACCTGAATAAACTGCTAGGGATACAACAGGATATAGAGTCCGCTCATATTTCTACCAATTATAAGGCTATTGACTGGCAAATGAGGAAACTCATATGAAGCAGGGAATCTTTAGTTATTGCTGATGATCTAGAAACCAGGTGTCAAAGTGTAAAAAGCCTGAGCAAACAATCCTGTCCAGCCACCCCAGAAAGCTTTATATTTCTAGTATGTTTCCCCAGGGGTTCCAATTTTTGTTGAGACTGATTTATTAAATGTATTTGAAGGGTAAAGCATTAATGACTGATAATGTATTTAATGAGTGTCCCGATCTCAGATAATGACAGCACTCAGATATCTTCATAGGGGTGAAGAATGATTGTCAGGATTAGCTGGGGGGTCTGCACTTGGGGTTTCCTCATGTCCTTCACATCCACCACAGAAATGAATAGGGAGAAAAGGAAAAATGGAGGAGCATCAGGATTTTTTTTTTAACCACATAAAGAGGTTAAATGCCTGTCCGAGGCAAGAATAAGCACTAGAGCCCCTGTTCTCTCCATTAGCGCTATCTGCCTTCCATGATATCCACTTCCTCCCTTTCAGGAGGCTGCAGTTGTATAATATACATAATCGATGATTAAAATGTCTTCCATTGCAAAGTTCAAGGTAGGTTGCAGGGAAGTGACATGAAAGACACGGAGTTTGAAATTCTTCAAAATCCAAATAACTAATCTGAAGCTGGATTTATTGCAATGGGTCAAATCCCCGAGGCTGTGGAACTGTGCAAACGAAGCTCCAGGAACACAGAATGGCATCCCAATCCCGTCTCTGTTCAGCAGGAAGTCTGGAGGATCAGAGAAAGCAAAACAGCTGGCCAAGTCGGGAAACCATAAATTTCTAAACAATTTCCAATTAGCTTTAATGTAGCTGTTCTCTATAGAGGACTGCCTTTTACTTCAAGTCTTTTTGGTGGTAGTAAAGGAGTTCTGAAAGCTGGAGGCAAAGATTAAGACCCCCAACAAGTTTCTGAGAAGGGGCCGAGTGAGAAAACGGTTCTTGGTGTTTAAAACTTCCCTCCACTACAAAGCGGCGGATGTGCATCGGGCAAACATCCTGACATGAACTCTTTACTTATCTCAATTCTTCTTGGCCAAAGTCTATGAAATAATTAATTCCAACCCCCCTGTCATCACTTAGATGATCTAGAGAAGTTCATGGACATTGATGACAAGGCTGTCAACCTCTCCGTAAAGCACCATTCCTTTGTGTGCACAGGCTCCCCTTCAAATCTGCTCAATCTCGGGAGGACAGGACCCTTTGTCTCGAAAATCCCTCCGTCTCGAAAATCCCTCCCTCCGCAATACAATCAGGGCTTAAGTGACTCCCTGGGCCTGTAGAACCAGTCACAATGCCCCATGCTTCCTGCCCTGAGAGCCCAGAATTCTGAGAGCCCAGAATTCATGACCATGCAGATAAATGAATTATACACTTGGCCAGAGATTAAGCCTGGTCCTTTGTACAGCAACCTCTGAGGTCTGGGGGAAGATTTGACCTGTCAGGATCTGTGTTCATTCTGCCTTGATGAGAGGCAGAGCAAAGCGGTCCTGGCTGTACAATCCCACACCCTGGGGTGTGATAATCAGCAAATTGCAGACAAGGAATTGGCTATTGCCTGATTCTCATTGTCATGGGCCCAGGCTGAACTGTTCAGTGGCTGGTAGGCTGTTTTTTTGACTCCAGATGGTGAACCCATCTCTTGCCAGGCAAACCAAGAAATAAGAGCCTTCTGAGCTGAGGTGCTAGCCAGAAACAGGTCACAGGGGAGTTTCAAGGGGCCAAACGCACAGAGCTAAGTCTAACTCAGAATCCCACACGGGGACTGAGGCAGGGGGGAAACTTGAGTCTGAACTTTGTTTCCTTGGCTTTAAATCCAAAGATTTAGGTATAGATGGGAGAAAGAAAACATCTTTTGAACGAGAAAAACACAAAAATTGCTATCAATCAAGCTGATTCCCTAATATGTCAATCAAACTGATTCCCTAATATATAAACCAAGTAGCCTGCAAATGTGAGTCATTTGAAACCAAACATTGTCAGATTTCCAGAGACTTTTGCAAGCCAGATGTGAGCTGTCTGTTGTCTGATTGTCTTGGCTAACTCCTTCTCTCTCTCTCATGTCTCTGCTCAAATGTCTCTTCCTAAGAGAGGCCTAAACTTTTCCCCCAATCTACATCAGATTCCCTTGTTATAATCTCTAATCATATATGTTAACTTCTTTCATAGATATTATCATAATTTTAAATTATTCATATTTGCTCATCTGTTCAACAAATATTTATTATATATTTACTGGCCCTGTAGACACAACAGTGAATGAAATAGACAAAATTCCCCACCCTTAAGTAGCTTACATTATAGTAGGAGAGATAGATAAACAAAAGTAATGTTATAGAGTAAATAAAGGCATAAACATAAATTTTCATGCCAAACATATTTTGCAACAAGTTTTATGCTGGTCAATATATATTCTACAGTGTATGGTTATAACGAATTATGTTTATCTTTCTTTTTCTACTTGCCTTTTAAAAAAGTTTTGTTTTTAATTGGCACATAATAATTGTGCATATTTATGGGGTACAGTGTGATGTTTCAATCATGTATACATTATTTAATGATCAAATTAGGGTACTTAGCATATCCATCCCCTCCAACACTTGTCATTTCTTTGGTGAGAGCATTCAAAATCCCTTTTTCTAACTGTTTTGAAATATACAATACCCTATTGTTAACCATAGTCACCCTACTATGCAATAGAACACAAGAAATTATTCCTCTTATCTAACTATAAGTTTATATCCATTGACCAACGTCTGTCCCTCTCCCCTTCTCCCTACTCTCCCTAGACTCTGGTAATCACTATTTTGCCCTCTACTTCTCAAGATCAACTTATTTAGATTCCATATATGAGTGAGTTCATGTGGTATTTACCCTTCTGTGCTTGGCTTATTTCACTTAACATAATGTCCTCTAGGTTCATCCATGTCGTCACAAATAACAGAATTTCATTCTTTTTTATGGCTGAATAGTATTCTGTTGTGTATATATACTACATTTTAAAAATTCATTTAATCTTTGATGAACAATTAGATTGATTCTATATCTTGGATATTGTAAATAGTGCTGCAACAAACATGGAAGTGCAGCTAAATCTCTTCAACATACTGATTTCATTTCCCTTAGATATATACCCAGCAGTAAGATTGTAATAAACAAGTCCTCCATCAAAGAAAAGCTCAGGACCTGTTAGTGTCACTGCTGAGTTCTACCCTTTAAAGAACTAATACCGATTATTCTCAAACTATTCCAAATAGTTAATGGAAGGAATTCTTCCAAATTGTTCCTACAAGGCCAGCATTACCCTGATATTAAAACCAGACAATGACACAATAAAAAAGAAAACTACAGGCCAACATTCCTGATGTACATAGATGCAAAAATCCTCAGCAAAATACTAGCAAACAACATCCAACGGCACATAAAAAGATTATTCACCATGATCAAGTGGGATTCTTCCCAGAGATGCAAGGATGGTTCAACATACACAAAGGAATCAATGTGATACATCACATTAATAGAATGATGGACAAAATCATGTGATCATGTCAATAGATGCAGTAAAAGCATTCGATAATATCCATTCATAAAAATAAACGTGAACAAATTAGGCATAGAAGGAATGCACCTCAACACAGTGAAGGCCATATATGATGAACCCACAGCTAGCATAATACTGAATGAAAAAAAATTGCAAGCTTTCCCTTAAAATTCTGGAACAAGACAAGGATACCCATTTGTGATTATCACTTCTTTTCAACATAGTACTGGAACTCCTAGTCAAAGCAATTAGGCAAGAAAAAGAAACGAAGAGCATCTAAATTGGAAAGAAGGAAGTCAAATTATTCCTATTTGCAAATACAATGATTTTATATAAAGAAAACCATACAGACTCCACTAAAAAACTCTCAAAACTAATAAATGAATTAAGTAAAATTGTAGGATACAAAATCTATCTTTTTAAAAATTATTGTTCAGATACATCTGATCTTAACCCATAATAACAAAGTGGTCATCAATGAAGGAAATACTCATTTTTATAGATACTCCCACTGTCTGTTAAATCAACAAAACATACTCACACTACATTATGTTTATACCTTTATATATTTACCTCTCTAAATTGTGATTGTTAATATCCTGGTCTTCTTCTATCACCAGGTAATGAGCTGCTTGAGGGCAGGGACTATGTCTTACTCATCTTTGTATCCATACAGCCCAGTTAGGTGTTCAAGAAATATTTGAGAAATATTTGTTGAAATGAGACTCCTAGAGCCCTGTGTAGGTACTGATACCACTTGGTGATTTGCATGTAAAAGCCTGGGAACCAAGTAAGAATAAAGGATGCACCCAGCCCAGTGGAGTCCAGGACAGACTGGAACATATCCATAACCCCTTGTTCGTTCCTAAGTGGAGAGGGCACTGTCTGATTCATAAGTATTTGGGAGTTTTGTTCTAGGATTTGTGGGTTCCTATGGGCCCCATCTGTCAGATAGCCCATTAATTTATTAAGGCATTTGTTAGAGATTACAGTGAATCTTTCATATAATGGGAACTCTTGGAGAATAGACTGTGCAAGTTTACGGAATTGTTTGGTTCACTGAGGCCTAAGGGGAAAACTTTTATTGATGAAAATCTTTCTAAATTGTCAGAGGCAACATTCCTGCCTCACAAGGCACAGTCAAGTGGAGATGACAGAAAATCTTTGCTATTTGAGGACTAGCTGTGTCTCCAAGTTATTCTCCAGTGGATCATTTTCCATTGTCTGAGACTGTAGGTATAAGAGGTATAGGAGAGAGACTAAATGACTGAGGATCTCTGGACACTACCTGGAGGCTGCTTTTTTTTTCCTGGCTTATATCCCTGATTTTTTCTTAGATAATTATCCTACGGTATATGATTCCTCCTAAAAGAGGAATGCCACAAACATTCCAGATAGCAAAGGTTCTAGCCTATCAGGATTTTACTAACCATGTCGGTGGCATATCTGTAATCCTATGGGCACACTTAATTTAAGAGAAATTGCTTTCATTCTACAATCTTCTTCCATAAGGTGGCAGAAACAGGGTTTCAACAAAAGCACTTCTAGACAGTTACAGTTGACATCAGGGAATTCTTGTAGTTCACTTTGAATCAACACACTCCTAGTCCCAAACAACTTGACAGGTTGATTTGCTAAAATGCAAGGGGGAATACTGAGTTGCTGCCTAGGGAAGAAAAAGTGAAATCAGTCAATTGTACATGTTAAATGCACATTAATTTGAGGCTGGAATGTCCATTTTAAATGGCTCACACACTTATCTAAATCTTGCATCAATAGATGTGGTAATACCAGTAGGCACTCTAAATATACCTACTTGTATTAGTTTTGCTTATCTTGGGGGAATTGTATGGAATTGAATAGGGGTCAGAGGTGAGTACATGCCAGGACTGTGGTGGCTGAGTGGAGGTATGGGAGTAGGTGAGGAGAGAAGTTAGGTTTGGAGAAACCACTAGTGGAGTAAAGCATTTTATTTACTTAACCTTATCTGGGCAAATCCTAACTTCTTAACTCTAGAGATCTTAAAAAAGTAACAATGGAAAATGGTGCCTCAGGGAAAAAGCAAACTCTGCCCAAGTTTTGTATAAACTCTTCTCTAGATCTGCCAGGAAAGCTTTTCAAAAGTTGGAAGCCTTAAGAAGGCTCTAGCCCTCTTGAGAGCACACATATAAAGAACCTCCAGTGTTAGTTTTGCTGATTGCTCAAGCCACTCTGAGTCCCACGGCGGGGGTGGGGTGTAAAAAAAAAAAAAAGGAAAGGCATCCTCAAATGGAAGGGGGGTGGCTGCTTCCTGAAGAGAGCTTTCTCCAAAGTTCTGCTCTGATAGCCTGCTGTTTGAATTGGACCAAGGAGAGAGGCTACATTATCTAGAAGAGTCTGTTAGTGCTCCACACTTTAGTAACTCTAAAATGTAAAGCAGCATTTCTCAAAGGGAAGGTCAGGATGACCTTGGGGGGTGAAGGAACTTGTGTGTATGAGAGAGACATGGTTCAATAAAGGGACTCAGTGGCAAAATATACCTTTCCCTTGCCTGCCCAGGGCCCGCCACAAACAATACAGCATTCAGAGGCTCATTTTTCCTCCTCATTCTTCTCTTTTCTTTCTCCTAATTTTGTTTAGAGCCAAGTTCTGTAAGTACCCTGAATCTGTTTTTCAGTCCTCTCTTGTCACTGGTTCTGCCAATCTCACTCTGTTAACAAACTCTGACTCTTTGCTTGCCCATGTTAATTTTTCACATTTTCACCTAATGATCTAGCAGCTAGCACATTTCTTTCAACTCTAAGCTCTTATGACAATAATCAACCATGGCCAAAACGCCTGTGCTATAACAACATATACCTTCACACAACACACGAAATTAAGTTAAATGACCAAGGCTTCATAGAAAATTAAGTATCTTCAGCATTAGAGACACAGCTGCCATGAAGTCATTGCAAGGCAGGAGGAGGGAGGAGTGGGGCATTTCTTCATGAGGTGGTATGTAAAGTATATTAGCCAGGGAGACAGGAGACCTAGTCTCAGCTCTACCACCAACTTTCTGTGATCATAAGCGAGTCCCTTTTCTGGATCTCAGTTTCCTTATTTGAAAAAACAATTACGTAGTGAAATCAGAGCTTTTGCAAAGAGGAATACACAAACCACATGGGTAAATCTTTTGTATTCTAATTGTATTGTATTTATTTTTATTTTATATTAGCAAAACACTGGTTTTCCATTCCCAGTTTCATTCTAAAATAAATTTATTCGGGTAAACCTGAGAACCAACCTAAAGAAAAGCATTTATTAAGATAATAAATACTACATATAGCAAGAGTTATGCACATTTTGACTTGGATTTGGTGAATGATGGGCTTAAATATTTCCTACTGGCTCTAGCATCCTGAGTCAATGAAATAATAATTAACACTTTACAGCATTTATTGTGTGTCAGGCAAGTGCCAGTGTTTTAAGCACTTCATGTATATTAAATCATGCAATCTTCACAACAACCTTATGAGGTAGGGATCATTGTTATCTCTATTTTATAGATGAGGCAACTGAGACATAGAGGGGCTAGGAACTTGCCTAAGGTCACACACCTTAAGAGTCAGAGCAAGGATTTGAACTTGGGCCAATTGAATCTAGAAGACACACTCTTTAACAGCAATACCAGTACTTTTCAAAGTGTGGTTCCTGGACCAAGAGCATCAGCATCATTTGGGAGCTTGTTAAAAATATAAATTATCAGGTACTCACCCCAAGACCTACTGAATGACAAACTCTGGAGGTAGAGTCTAATAATCTTTGTTTTACAAGCCCAGCATGTGATTCAGATTTGAGTTTCTTATTCAAATGTGAGTGTATACTAGACTATACTGCACTGTACTACACTATACTGAACCTATGGCAGCAAGTGTGGAATGAGAGGAAAGTAATTTGGATGTCAGATTGAGGTAGAGTGAAGGTTTATGCAAGACTGAAGAAACATGGATACATCTAATAGCAAAAAGGACGGAGGCAGTTTAAGATTATGGAAACAGAAGAGGGGAAGAAAGTGGAGTAGTTTGGAGGTCCCAAAGGAAAATGAGGATGGTTATCTCTTAAAGAACTGGAAAAGGCAAAGAAAGACAAACCAAGGCAAGAAGTTGAGGGTTTTAATTTTTTATCCATATGACAAAACATAAGTAATAGCTTTTAGTGATGGTAGAGGGGAACTGACCGGGTTTTGAGGAAAGAGACGGTTGATTCAAACAAACTTTGCTGTGAGCCACAACATTAACATGGGTGAAATAATATTTACTTGTAGTGCTTAAGTTAGAGTAGCAGCTGGAGATTATGATGTTCCAGGGAACCAAGCCCAGTGATTAGTGATTATTAGGGTTTTGTAGCAGTCATGCTTGGATCTCCTGCTTTAGGGAGCATATTTCATCCATGCACTTAGTTGCTGACCACTTGAGTCCATCACTGCACTTGAGCCAAGGCCACGTGTTCAATGGGCATTTCCCAGCTAATGATTGTGCATGGTAAGAATACTAAGGTAGACCCATTTCTGTGAGACAGAAAACTCCTCTGATCACTGATTCTGGCTTGAGAACTCTATTGGCCTGGCTGAAACTTTCTTAGAACTGTGCTCCAATCTGAGATTCTGCTTGTCCAATCCTCTTTCCTTCCTTCTCTCCTCTACAGAGGATGGACCTGCACTGTGGTTGGATAAGTCCTACCTCCTCTGGCTCCCTTCCTTTTTTTCTCTCAAAGGAACCTCCCCCCAGGAGAGCTATTGCATATTTAATACCATCTTGGAAGCTGCTCTACAAAGGTATCAAACTAATAAAGGGTTCTTCCCCAATCATGCTTTGCTGTATGAGTGAAGATGTTTACTCCGGAAGTATTTCATGGTTGGATGATTTGAGGTTAAGAGTAACATGTGGGTAATGAGGTAGTGAAGGATAGAAGTGAGGAATAAGATACCTTCAATTTTGAATAGTCAAAAGGTTTTTGATTCCATGTGAAAATAGGGAAGGGAATAGCAGCTTGAGAACGAAGAATGTTTGTCAGAAGTTGAAGGGGCTAATGTTGGTAGTCAGACTTTCCTTTTTATGAGTGTACGCTTATAATGCTCTTCAGGAGGGACCTCCCCCAAGTTAAAAATACCTCTGGGAGAAATAACATTTCAGGAGCCAATAGCTTAAAAGAGATAGTCTGCAAAATAGAAGACAGCTTGTTAGGGATGAACTGTGGGACCTGACTAAAAGAGGAGCTGAGATGATATGAAAAAAACAAACTTTTACAACTTTACCTTTTACACTTTGTCACTGGTGGAGAGGACACTCACACCCTCTTTTCTGTCAAAGAAACCTGGGTGTCTTACCCACTTCTTCCTAGACCTCAGGATATGGCAAAAGACAAGTCAGTCTTGTAATGAAAACTAGAGGTATAAGTCACTTAGCTAAAGAGTGAGTCTTCTGGTGGAAATTGGGGGATCAGGCCTGTCTTATTAATGACTTTGGAAGAACTGAGCTGCTTCAAGCACATTGAAATTTAGTTTACTTACAGGATAATAAGGAACCAATTGCAAACACAAGATTGGAATCTTTAAGACATAACAAATAGTTAAAAGGAAATAAAAAAGAGGGAAGGTAAACTACCCAAATACAACCTGATCCTCAGTGGGAATGTTCAGCAGCAGGGGAAACTTTAGGGTATATGTTCTAAACAGAGGCACTGAACGTTTGTTTAGAAACAGATGCATCTGAAAATTAAATGATAATGCCATTAACCACAATTATATTACTCTCCTCAGTGTCCATTTGTAGTAATTATAGTATTTAATAAATAATAATGGTATTTCTCACTTTAGAAATCACTTAACATTTCAAACCTTAAGAATCATTTAGGTCATAAAAAAACAACTTAAAGAACTGGTAACCAAGACTCCCATGTTCTTGCTGTTGCCTCTGACTGGAATAGCAGGATTCTCTTTCTCTCTATTGAAACTGTGACGGCTAAACTCTTAGATATTGCCTGACAGTGATATCAATGTTAGTACACTTAATAAACACAATTTTGGAATTAGAACAGTGCCTATTGAAGGCATAGACCATAAGTAAGAGGAGCAAATTATTAGGTGGAGAACAACACATTAACAGAGGCAAACATCCAGAAATTTGCTCATTATAATAATGGAAACTGCATTTGTTAATCAGAACTACACATTCCAGCAGATCCTGATAAGCAGCTCCTCTTTCAGTCAGACCCCATAGTTAATCCCATTGTTTAAATTAATGGGCTGCTATTTCTTTCTTCTAATCAGGTGGCACTGGACACAGATGCCTGGAAAACATGTAAGCCTAACTTATGGGAAAATCCACCAAATAATCTATTTGGATATGACCACCCCACAAATAAATCGTTTATCATAGTTTAATAGCCACGCCTGTCTTGCCTCTATTGTCCAAGCAAGCAGACATCATTTCCAGTAAACTTAAAAGTGATTATAATCATGTACCAAACATCTAATGTACAAGTACCACATGGTGGGCTCAAGGCAGTGTCTTGTGGGATTCCCTCTGAGTTAGGAGGCTGGAATCTAGTCCCACTTTTTGCCACCAACTGACTGTGTCATAGTGGACAATTCCCCATTATTCTTTAAGCCTTGGTCTTCTCATCTATAAAATAAGAGGATTAAGGTTGAGTGCTCTCTAAGGTCCCTTTCAGCTCTAGGACTGTATGTATTTTATTGTGTTTTTATCTCTTACAAATTGATCACACCTACCTGCAAAGATTAGAGAGGGAAAATAACTTTAATCTTAAACATTGTAATTTAAATGCCCTAGTTGCTTGATGTTAGCTGCCTAAAATGCTGTGTTAAGAATTCTGAGGCTAGGCCCAAACTCAGTAGGAAAGAATGCCAAAGACAAATGAATAGGTGAGAAATGACAACTTTTGTGTGATGGATTTACCATTCCAGATATAGATACTATCACTTGGGAACTAATCATACTAATTAGAAGCCTCCATTCTAACCAGTTTATGGAGCTAAAGTTTAGTATTTTTTTTCAGATACACTAAAACTTATCATGAGTGTTGTATGCTCTCTAAAAACTATGATAGAAAAGTCTTGACTAGATAAGAAATGCTTGTAATTATTTAGCTATAATACTAACATTAACTAATAATAATATTACTTGTTATTTTCCATATTATTACAATTATTATAAATTTGAAAGCAGAAAAGTCAAGTTCAGAAACAGCATCTATCTACTGGTCCATAGCAGATTTTCAACTCAATGAGTTGCATAATGAGGACCTGTCACTGTTTTTAAGTCAGAGAGTTTAATAACTCTCTGCCATCAATGCTATGGGAATAGATCAACAAACTATTAAATGGAAAAGAAACATTTTGCAAATTAAGTCAATGATATGGTTTGGCTCTATGTCCCCAACCAAATCTCATCTTGTAGCTCCAATAATTCCCTCGTGTTGTGGGAGGGACCCAGTGGGAGATAATTGAATCGTGGGGGCGGGTCTTCCCCATGGTGTTCTTGTGATAGTGAATAAGTCTCACAAGATATGATCGTTTTAGAAACAGGAGTTTCCCTGCACAAGCTTTGTCTTTCTCTTGTCTGCCGCCATGTGAGATGTGCCTTTTACCTTCCGCCATGATTGTGAGGCCTCCCCAGCCACATGGAACTGTGAATCAAATAAACCTCTTTCTTTTGTAAATTGACCAGTCTTGTGTATGTCTTTTTCAGCAGCATGAAAATGGACTAATATGGTAAACAAGCTCTTTTTTGTATGAAAAATATTTAATGTGGGATGACTGAAGTTGATTCTGTGGAATCTGCTGTGTATGTCTTGGAATGCCCTACAGTGATACTGTTTTCCTAGTTTAACATAATGTGGCTAGAAGCATATTAACAGTTTTCAGATAGAAAAAAAGGAAAATTAGTTCAATGGCTTTCCACCCCTTTCCACTTTTTAGTGGAATGAATAAAAACTCAGGAGTTGTGCATTTTGAAAACCTCAAGGCATCTACAATATAATTGACTGTATCCTACCTTCCACATTGGAGAAAAAGGATTCCCACTGGGCAGTATTTTTCAACCACCTCTTTAATCATCCCCAAATTAGAAGACATCGTTAGCACAGACAATGGCCTTCTTCAAGGAGCTGGCCGACATGATTGCTAATCGTTTAGCGTGGTGCTGCCCTATATGGTAGCCACTAGTTGCGCATAGCTATTAAATTTGAATTAATAAAACAAAATGAAAATTCAATTTCTCAATCACATTAGCCACATTTTAAATGCCCAATAGCTACATATGGCTGGAGGCTACTGTATTGCACACCATAAATGTAGAATATTTCCTTATTGCAGAAAGTTCTATTGGATGCTACTGCCCTAGAAAGCATAAGTATTATACCTGGAGTGGGTAGGGGATCCAAGATGGTTTAGAGAAAGCTGCCATGAAGGCTCATCACTGGAAGAAGTTTTAAAAATTTGAATTCATCTCTCTCATTTTATAGATGAGGAAAATGAGGCTCAGAGAAGATCACACAGCTAATTTCTAGTAGAGTTGGAACTAGAATCCAGCTTTCCTGCTTCTATGGGCCCTGCTCAGTCTATGATCCTGGTTATACACACAGACCATTTTCTTAGCTACTCCACTATCCCATAGTCACCTCTCACCAGTATCAGTAGCTATAAACCAGTAGCCAGATGTTTTCATCATCTCCCACAATACACTTGTATTTCAGAGAGAAAATATCAGGAGGACACTGGATCAAGAGGAGGCAGGGGAAGAGTATGTAATTATGCAAGTAAATACCTAGCTCCAGAATTAAGAGTAAACATTCCATCTGATCTATAAATATTTAACCAAAGTCATACATCTGGGTCCCAAGGAAGCAGATTTGTTCTTGGCATTTGCAATTAAAATGGATTAATCCTCTGACACAATGTTAATACTAACCTTTCTTAACTATAAACATGTCCCAGGATACTCTGCAGTCAGTGTAAATGTATAGGAACACATTAGTCACTGGATAACCAACTCTTGGCAAAAACACAATGGTTTACTCTTATAACATGTGGCATTGCATCAACAAGAGATTTGTTGGGTC
Source organism: Papio anubis (assembly GCF_008728515.1). NCBI lineage: Eukaryota > Metazoa > Chordata > Mammalia > Primates > Cercopithecidae > Papio > Papio anubis. Next base: position 45,228,682 of record NC_044996.1, on the reverse strand, counting down.
CTGTTTTCCATGGGGGTAAAGGAAATGATCTTGTTTACAAGGCTGGTGAGGCTGTCTTCTGGAGGTTCAGCTGCTGGGTCTCATTTGGGTGAGTCCAAGGCTAGATTCAAAATTTCTCATGGCAGTTCTAAGATGGTATATTTTCTCTGGATGCCATTCCTTCTACTACTCTGAACCAGGTGCTAATGTAAGACACTGGGGCTACAGAGATGAATACGCCCTAGTTCACTGTCCTCCCATTGCTCCTCAGCATTGACCCTTGAGTTCTTGCATTAACATGAAGAGTTGGTCCTCTCAACCTCAGGCTGTCTTTGTGAGGTCCTCCAAGACAGCCATGGCTCTTCCTTCCTGAGAGTATTGGAGGGATTTAATGTGTTATTTCTATTTCTATTTAGAAACAATACTCTGAAGTAGGAATGTTTGAACCAAATACATTAATCACTAATGGTGGAAATTCAAGCATAAGTGAAAAAACTGGGTGCAATTTTTAAAAAATGCATTTTTAAGAAGAAGGAGAGTTCTGCTGAACTCTGCCAGTCTCACCACTTCATGACCATCCATGCAAGGCTGACTCTGTTTGAGGCTGTCTGGCTGTCTTACACGACGAATGTGAGGCAAATAAACATACAGGCAAAGCTTCTAGGAGAAAGAAATTATATCTTTCCCAGTTGCTTCAAAAGAGACCAGTAGGGCCAATCACGGATTGGTGGTTAAGATGTCCATTTGCCCCTACTAATTCATAGTTGATGGGCCTTGCAAGATTCCAAGTTTAAATACAACTTTGTCTTTACAAAACCTCTATCTCTTAAGACCATCAGTTGTCCTATATTTCATTTGATTATTTTTTTAAAAATAAACAAACCCTCATCAAAAACCTTTCTTTAGACTAGTAGAAGATATTAGAATCTACATTTCATAAACATTAAGATACATTCTGTAACCATTTGTTTAAAAGTATGGGTGAGTGATTGCAGCCAATGTTTACTAAGTCCAGGATAATTCATGAGATCACCACAACCATCATGAATGACAGATTCTGGTTGTAAACAAGGTTCAGGGAACAGAAGCAGTTCTACCATATAATATCAAGCTGAAGCTACTAGACTAAGTCAGGGACTAAATCTATAGAAAAAGAATAATAAAATCTTTCTGATGAGGTCCTCAAATGAGATTCCTGTGCTCCACTTCTTAGACCAGTGATTCTCAGTTTTAGCTACACATTAGAATCATCCAGATTCCACCCTAGAGATTCCAATTTAATTGATGAACTTAGGCATTGGTGTTTTTAAAACCCCAAGGGGATACCAATGTACAGTTAGGGTTGAAAACTTTTGTCCTAGAGCACAAGGTTCTGCTCAAAGTTCTCATTCATCTGAGGCATTGAGAATAGCTTAGGACAGTGGTTCCCATCAACATCTTCCTGTGTGGTTTTAAAAAATACAGATTCTTGTACTCTAACCTCATACTTCCAAATTAGAATTTTTAGGAGTTGGTCCCAGGAATCCACAATTTTACAAGCTCCTCACATAATTCTTATGAAGCCATCCTGGCAGGTCCTGATTGGAAGAAATGCATTTGGTAAGTACTGAATTAAGTCATCTGTATGTCTACAATTGTGCACAGCAGTGGCTCAACCTTTGTTGCTCCAGTGCCTGAATGCCTGAATCTCACCTACGGATAATTTAATTTAATTTAATTAGTTTGGGGGTAGATCCCAGGTATCAATATTTTTAAATAGCTCTCAGTAATTCTATGTGCAATTAGGTTTAGGAACCACTGGCTTGGTGCAAGGATGGATAAAAGGTAGCCCATTTGCTGACCCTCTGTATTTTCATGTCCATGGTAGACATCAATAATCAATCCCTATAGCGCCTATATGTGGCCCCATAATTCTTCTCACTATATTGTCCTAGGCAGCCACTCCCATGCGTTGAGTGGGCATACAACTACTATTTGCTATCTTTATCTTCGATCCACTCTGGCAGAAAGTTAATGACATCTAGAGAGTCCTTCCTGGCTTTTGTTTCTAGAGATAGTACTTAAATGTCAAGATTATTGTCTGCCGGGACACTGTTATGAAGTAGGAGAAGGTAAAAGCCGGAGGTGGGTGCAATAGAGAGATCTATCATCTAGCTACCTCTACTACCCAGGCAAGCACTTTCAGTCCCGGCTTCTGTTAAGAGTAGAAAGCTTTATGCAGAGTAATTTATCTACTGTGTACATATTGGGTTAACAGAGGGCCTGTGTAAGACCTCATAACACCAAGCGTATAGGAAAGGCCAAACATGAAGGGAGTTCACAATGTTTATCTCAAATCCCTGATGGGATCCTCTATGTTCTTGTTTGAACATCCCAATCTACTTTCCATAAACATTCTACCTTATTGAAGGCTGTCTTATCATAGGACTAATACCCATTTCACTGAACCTTTGTCCTAGGCCATGGTATGCAGGAGAGCGCTTGAGCTTCAGAATTAAACTTGTCTCTTGCTGTGCTGCTTCCTGCTTTGGAGGAGAAGAGCCAAGTGAGCCAGAAGTTTCAGCAGTTTCTTCTGTACTTGATAATTAATATGGTATGTGGGGAAAGAAGAAAGAACCTGGATTTTTTCTTCTAAAAAAGGGCTTCTTTCCCTGGGGCCTGTTGTTTCAACAAGTGCAGAACAAAGAAATGTAGGGAGACAAAGTTTTTGCCTCTTTGTAACCTACAAAGAAGCATCTTTAAAGGCAACAGACCGTAATTCTAATTGGACCGGAGAGGCAAGTGCACATTAAGCATGCCAAGGATCCTGAAGTCTGCAAATGAGAAAAACTCTGTGAGAGACAAGCAGCCTGAAATTAAGGGAAAGAGCATGGGCTTTGGAGGCAGAATATGTTGAATGACTCTATCACTTACTAGTTGTGTGACACTGAGCAAATTACTTAATCTCTCTTAACCTCAGCTTTCTTATCTACAAAACAGGGGATTATAATAGGACCTTCCTTATAAGCTAGCAGAAAGGATTAAATTAGGTAATATCTTCCTATAAAACTTCTTAGATCAGTACCTGGCAAACAAACAGTAACGATCAATGGTAGTTGATATTATTATTTGAGAGGTCACTACACTGCTTTGACATCCCATTCAAAATCCATATTAACCTTCTTCAAAATAAGATTCCTGGGCATTCAGCATCAGAATGACCTGGGGGGGCTTGTAAAAGTGCAGATTTTGGATCTAAATAATCATAATTGGGTTTGGGTTTGAAAATCAGGCATTTAAGCAAACATTCTGGGTGATTCAGCTTCACATTTAAGTTTAAGAACCACTAATCTATATAATAAGGGCCAATTATATCCGGATTTTTGTCCCAGAAAAAGTATGACTAATTTATATGGGGAAAATTGTGTATAAGTACTTGAGGCAAATGACATTATAGGCCTTCTAAGAGGTATTAAATAAGATCATTTAGATGACAGAAAGGAAATGGAGTGAAACTCAAATTCTGGGTTTGGGGAAATCCTGAAACAGAGGGAATTTCCCCTGCCTTCATTACTTCCCTCTTTATCTATAAGCAGCATAAGAATAAACAAAGGTGTAGTTTGACTGGATTCCACAAAGATGCCAACACTGTTTTTAACCAATATTTTTGGAGTATACTATGAGCCAAGCACTGGTGATATTGCAGCAGAAAATAATATAGACAAGGTTCCTGACTTCACTAAGGTTACAATCTAGTTGGAGGAGAGTGACAGCAAACAATTTAAAGACTTGTGACGAAAAGACTATTAATTCATTGATTCATTCACCTATTCAGTTCTTTTTTTTTTTTTTTTTTTTTACAAACATGGAACTTATATCTAGAGGAAGACAAAAACTCTAATTAATTACAAGTTATTAAGTGCTACAAATAAATGCATGGGGCTACAAAAAATGCATGGTGCTAAGGGATTACATGTCTGAGGGAGACTAGCATCTAGGAAGGCCTAATACAAGGGTAACTTTTACAGTAAGTCATATTCAAGTTGTGAACTGTTGGGTGAGGAATCTAAGTGGAGAGGGTAGAGATGGGAGTGGACAAAGAAACAGTTGATGAAACACTATTTCAGGAAGACGAAATAGTGTGTTCAATGTCCAGAGGGTGAAGAGAGCATGGCAACGTTTGAAGATGCCAGAATGACTGCTGAGGATAGAGAGGGAGATAATGGCACTGGATGAATTTGGAAGAGAAAGACAGGGCCACCAGATCATGAAGACCTAGAGTGCTATGATGGAGAGTTTGGACTTTATCCTGAGGGAAGTGGGAAACTACTGAAGGGATATCTGGTCAGTAAAGTGTCAAAATGCAGATGGCATACATAAAAAACAAGAGAACAAAATGACACAGTAAATAATAAGGGATATTAATGCATGACTCAGAACCATATGTACTATAGAAGCAAAGGTGAGCAGCTAGGGCTGGGGAGGGCATCATTGGAGGCAGACATAAGCTGGATCTGATAATTGGGAGAGACTTGGGTTTGATGAGGTGGTTTATTTTGAGTGGAAGAAAATATATCAGTGCAGTGGAAAGCTTAAAGTGAACCTGGCTTAAAATGAACCTTGGGAAGATAGAGCATGAGGGAACCACTCGTCTTTTTCCTTGGTGGAAATATCTGTTTCGCTGCTATTTTGATGTTGGAAGACTGTGCTAGCTGACAGAATTTCAGAAAATCAGTTGGTGGGATGGGGAAATAGGTGAAAGAGCAGATGCCAGAGTCACAATCACAGGCAAACTGAGGGGAAGGACTAAAGGAAGAATGGAGCTAGTAATGCTTAAATCTTCTGTTTTACAAAAGACCAAAAAAACCCCAAACACTGTAGGTGTTCCTCAGTCCTGAAATATAAAGATATTGGGGCATCCCTTGCCCAAGTACACATTTTGAAATAAGAAAGATAATAATGAAAATAGCCTGAAAGCTCAACAAAGACATGCCCTATATCTATGCTGTTCATTAATGGTAATTTGTTCATTGGTGGTAATTTGTTATATGCTATAAATAGCATATAATATGTAAGTATGGAATTCTGAAACAGAATATATTTAAACATTACTATACATAGTATATAACAATAATTTGCTGAGGCATTTAGCACTTTGCCTGGCAAATGGTATGGACTTAATGAATATGATGCTACTAAGATTAGACCCAGATATTAGTGTAAATCCTATGTTTAGGGCATGTGAAAGCATGAAGAGCCTCGATATCCTGTGAGTACAGTTGGAATAGGGATTTAGGGATAGGACTTGTTGTCATCAACTTGACTCAACCTCTGTATTAGCTTCCTATTGCTGCTATAACAAATTATCACAAACCTAGGCTTAAAACCAGACAAAACAAATTTATTATCTTACTATTCCTCAGGTCACAAGTCTGAAATGGATGTCACTGAGCTAAAGTCAAGCTGTTGACAGAGTGGAATTTCTTTTTGGAGGCCCTGGGGGAAATCCATTCCTTTGTATTTTCTAGCTTCTAGGGACTGCCTGTATTCCTTGACTTGTGGCCTCTTCCTCCATTTTCAAAGCCAGCACCATCAGGGTAAGTCTTTGTCACCTGACACCATTCTGACACACTGTCTTCAACTTCCCTCGTCCACTTATAAGCACCCTTGTAATTACATTGGGACCATCCATATGATACAGGATAATCTCCTCATCTCAAGGTTATCTGATTAGCAACCTTAATTCCATCTTCAACCTTAATTGCCCACTGCCAATAACTTGATATATCTCCAGGTTCTGGGAATTAGGAATGTGGACATCTTTGGGCAGGGGAAGCATTATTTCACCTACCACAAGCTCCAATCCATAAATCTGGTAAATACATTCTACTGGACAGTGCTCCCTTCTTGTAAGCCCACAGCACATAAAGTACTTAACATTGAACATTGACTATACAGTAGAAACTTTCTTGAATAGCCCTTAGAATAAGTGATAATTGGTTAAAGTGAGGAATCATATAAAACAATACATACACACATGTACATACATACATAAAGTATTTTATTTCAACCTAAAACACTCAAAGGTACATTCATTCACCACTCTGGTGATGTGTTGCAAGGCCAAGACCTTTTCTTTGAGTGTGAGGTCACACCCTGGGATTTCACAGACTATTTTTCACATAAGTTACATTCCTAATGCATCACATTTGATTTCCACTTTCAGTTTTGTTTTATTTTTAACAATAGGGCAGTTTTCAAAAGCAATTTTTCTTTAGTAAGGCTTTCCAAAGCATTGAACTTAGTTTTCATGAAAACAGTAGTTTTCTTTTTATACTCATATTTCACAAATTTACATTAAATTACCTACTTTTAATAACGAGTACAACTGCCATAAATAGGTTTGGCAAAAACACAGCTAACTTTTGGTAAGTTATCAATTTGTTGTGTGGAAGCAGAAATATAAGTGTTCACCAGAAGTAACTTACTTGCCCATGAGCTTCCATTGTGCCCTGAGCATTGGCCAGTGTACATTTCAATAGGAGGGAAAAACATCAACTCACTCCATAAAGGAAGTTAAGCAGAGGCCAGTGAGGAGGACTTTTACTGTACTTAAAATAGTTCATTTAAAAAGGAACAATCAATAGATGCCATAGTCTCAATTTACTCTTGTAATCAATTCTTTCTTGAAAGTGCCCCCAAATTTGCATCAGCTAATATTAATAATGACTAATACTTATTTACTGCTATGTGTTCAGCATTGTGCCAAGCACTTTATAAACATCATTTTATTAATCCTCACAAGAACTATATGGGGTAGGATGTATTATGCACATTTTTTTTTTTTTTTTTTTTGAGACGGAGTCTCGCGCTGTCGCCCAGGCTGGAGTGCAGTGGCCGGATCTCAGCTCACTGCAAGCTCCGCCTCCCGGGTTCACGCCCCGTTCTCCGGCCTCAGCCTCGGTAGCTGGGACTACAGAGCTGCCACCTAAGCGGCTATTTTTGTATTTCTTAGTAGAGGCGGGGTTTTCCCGTGTTAGCCAGGATGAGGTCTCGATCTCCTGACCTCGTGATCCGCCCATCTCGGCCTCCCAAAGTGCTGGGATTGCACAGGCAGGCCACCGGCGCCCGGCCTGGTATGCATTTTTTATATGAGACAGCTAAGACTTAGAGTTTAGAAATTTGCCCAAATGAGGCCGGTGGCGGTCTTCAAGCACCTAATCCAACACTGGAGGCAGGCTGCAGCGATCCAGGACTCCGAGACCATCCTCAGTGGTCCATCTCTACAAAAATACAAAAGGCTAACCGGCGTGTTAACCAGTCCAACCTCGGAAGACTGAACGGGAATGGCCTGAACCTGGTGAGGCTGCACGGTGAATCTCCAGCCGCTGCACTCAACCTATGAGTATTTTAGCAGCGGACTCCGTCAAAAAAGAGGAGATTTGCCAGTGGCACATACCAGTAGAGATTCAGGCCCGGGTATTCTAGGGCCCACGGCACAATTGCCAATGCACTATGTAGCCAATCGTAGACAGACAAGTCATGAGTCATAGCACGTGGTGCTACACTGCCAGCTGCCTCCTTGCTTCCTCTCCACAATCCAATGATAGATTGTTCCAAAGCAGGGGCAAGAATATCAATGGCAGTGCCCTTAGTCAGACTTCTTTGCTTCCTCATCTCCTCTGACATGGTAGTTGTACAGCTCTTTCTCCCAAGCAATGAGCCAGCATGACATTTGAGGGCCAAATGCAGACATTGTTTGAATTTATTGAGGTTCTTTATCAGCAGCAGCTATTTTTTCTCCAGCAGCAACTTTTTTTTTTTTTTACAATTTTATGCCTATTTATTTTCCCTCTGGATTTAGCTGTCATCTCTGAAGGCTCAAGAACAACGATCATGCTTTCTTGGTTCTACCATTATAGAGGCCACTTGCTTATCTTCTGCCTCCAGAAATCACTGCAAGTAATCTGTCTTCCAGTCTTCCACAGAAGTATGGGGAAAGAGAACATCAGAACTCAGCTTCCTTGTTGTGGCTGAGCCACATTAGCCCTTAGAATCAAAAGAGATTAGGCAGAACCTCACTGAATGGTAGAGTCAGACAGCCATATCATTCAGTAGCTGCAAGTTGTGCTGCAGACAGAAAAATAATGGATCAGGGAAGCAAACTGTGCCAATGAAAAGGAAGGGGTTTTCAGAGCCTGCACTCATGAGGACATTTGTCTAGAAGGTTCATGAGAGCAAAGCATACTGTCAGTGCAGATCAGCTGGACACCTAGAGGAGGCAAATTTAAGATCTGATATTTTCTACCTATAGGATGCTGGAGGCCAGATTTAAGAGTGCAAATGTACTGAAAACCAGAGGCATAGAGTTGCCATGGAGACTCACACCTGAAAAAAATCTCACAGATACTGACTTGAGATCTCAGAGATACTAGCTCAAATCTTTTCAAGCTAGATTTGAGCAACTTGGTCTAAAATTTGACCCACACCAGACTGGGCAGGATGGGACAGATTCACAATTCAAGGACCATTGAAGGAACTCTACAAAGGCAGTCAGGGAAGGGCTAACAGAAAACTAGCTCAGACCTATTAACATCTAAGTGAAGCTCAGTATCAGTAATAAGCATGTTGACACATTTCAGATGATTACAATACTCCCATTCTTCAAAGAACTATAGTATGTTGGGGTTTGAGGTCATTCTGTTTCAATTATCATGTGATGTTTGGATTTTTTTTTTAAAATCATTTTTTATTAAAAATAGAGAGACTGGTAAGTCTGTTTCAGGGGTGGAAGAATTTCTGTTTTAGTATGGGGAACTTTATCCAACCCCCACCTCAAACAGGTCCAAATGGAAGAGTAGGTGACAACTATGAAGGAGGCAAATGGGCCAAACCCCAGGGACATAAGATAAAAAGAAAAAAGGAGCAGGCCACAAAGAGTCATCCTTGAGTTGTCCTTTGGAGTCATGGGCCTTTAACTAGTTGATACAGCCTCTTATGGAATCTTGGAATTCAGTGTGGCAAAAAGCAGAGAAGTCATGAGAGTAGGGTTTGCATTCCAGCACTGTCCAAATTTTCTGTGTTACCTTGAACAAATAATTTCAGCTTTCTGAGTCTCAGGCTTCTCATCTGTAAAACGGAAACTGTCATACCTGCCCTATCTACGTGTGACAAATTGCATTACTGCCCCCAATTCTTTATCCCCTACTCTATCCATTTGGCTCATTTCTTCCATAAAAGAGGTGGAGTATATTTCTCATTCATTGACTCTAGTTTCAATCACGTAACTCACTTTAGCAAATAGGATGATATGGAAGAAAACGGTGAGCCAGTTACAAGCCTATGCCTTAAGAGGCATTCTATGTTTTTGTTTGCTCCTGCATGTCAGCCATAACCATGAAAAGGATCTGCCCAGGCTAGCCCACTGGTCCTAGGAAGAGAAGGAGGAACACATGCAGCAGAGCCACTCCCAGCCCAGATCAGGTAACCTACAGCTGGCTATAGACTCATGACTGAGCCCAGTCCAGATGGACCAATGCCCAGTAAACCCGCAGACTGATGAGAAATAATTGTCTGAAGCCACTGGGTTTTGGAGTGGGTTGTTACATAGTGACAGCAAATTGATACATTAACTCATAAAGGTGGTTAGGAATCTCAAATGTGTTAAAGAATGAGTCCTTTTTCAAATTTTCAAACCTTTTTTCCAAAGGTTTACACAAAAATTGTACAAATTATTGTTCTAAGAGTGGGTAAGTAACTTAAAGGCCTGGAATGCTAAAGTAGAATTTGGTCATATTTGGTTCCTGTAGGTTTTAATTGAAAGAGTTCCCTTTGCCATGAGAAAAGTAGGGGCACTAAGTCCCGAGGATCCATCCCAATGACCTCATCTCAAAGCTATGGTTGCCCATGAGTTCCTGTTCAGGCACTTGAGAAAAGGCAACATGGCTTAAAGCAAAAGGAGATAGTAAGGATGGCTTAATGAGAAGACTTTTAGACCTCTTCAGATGATGGAGCAGGATGCCAATAGCTCTTTACTCTGCTTCTTCAAATACTTGTTCTATTCGTTAAATCAGCCATAAAATTTGTCAGCGTTGGTGGAGTCTTGTGGGCTGTGGCAGGCAAGTTTGCTGGGCAATAATTCTGTCAGCTCTCTTCCAAGCAACTGTTTCTGAGAGCTCCAAAAGCTAAACATAGGAAAACCACACCAGCCACAGGCCTCATTAACCAATAAACCCTTGATGGAAAACGCAGGATCTCACACCATTGTTTGTGGTGTAAGTCTCCCCCAAGGAAGAGGGACAGTGGTACTTAAAAATCCCATTGGGCTGACTAAAGATGCTCCTATGCTTCACAATTTACTTCAAAATTTGTGTCAGGCCAGTATTTCCACAGATAAAATAATATCAGGAAGGATATTTAGAAAATCTTGGCAAGAAAAGTATAAGTAAATATAAGAGTGCAGGCAGGGGTATTTTAAGAAATAATATTAAATGGATTCAGTCAGATGAAGAGTAAATAATTTACAGTCTTAAGGATTCAGGGCAGACTCAGCCATAAAAGGGAGGGAAGAACAACTATCTGCTGCTCCAGGTATGAGTGACCAGCTTACATGTCACATGCCAAGGCCTGAACCCCAGCCAAAAAATATGAATCATAACCAGATATGACCCTAGAAAGTTCTACCTTGGGGGTCTATAAAGGGAAAAAAATCATATACTCTCTTTATTGGTGGCTGTGATTGTTCTCACTTCATGCAATAGTCCAAAGGAAGTTCTCTCTTTTACAGTGAGGGAGAAAGAAGCAAACTACTTTTAACTACTATAGTTCCACCATGTTTCTCTTGTGAAATACATTCCTCATCCAGCTGCCCTGGGCAAGAGAGAGTCTACAGTGGATTATTTCCTGTATTATCCAGCTGCCTTCGGGTATACCCAATAACACCTGAAAGCTAATTAACCAGTTTACCCTTCCTCTAACCAAAATGCCAAAATAGATACCTTATAATCAAATTCCTTATTACCCTTGTACCAAGTCCAAAATGTGCAACCCCTGTCATCTTTCACTCCCATATCCAATAGGTCTTTCACATTTGCTTTTTTTCCAGGAGCATCACCAGATTTGGCCTGCTCCTCTCTGTTTCCATTGCTCTGCCCTAGTCTAGGCTCTGTTGCCTCAGGATTTGCTTACTGTAACAGCCTATAAGCTTCCTGGCCTCTAGGTTTTCTCTAACTTTTCTTTATATTGCACTCAGGTCATCTTGCTGAGCTACTGTTCAGAAAAATCAGTTCATTCTCATTCTTTTAAAGGAATGCGAATGACTCTTGGTTTCCTATGGCATCAAAGCCTCTGCATAGCAGCCTTATTACTGGAACTTCACTCACTGTGTCAACCCACTTCAGGCTGGTACCTAGAACACTGATTCTCACTTTTGAGACTTTACTCAAACCACTTCCTTTGCTTAAAATGTTCCTTGAGACCTCCTCAACAATCCTGTCACTCCATGTATGCATAGCCAGCCTCAAGTTTCTATCTCCCCATGAAAATTTTCTTCATAATAAAAATAAGATGAGTGGAAATTTAATTAAAACCAAGCAATCAACCAACAAACCAAACAACAACAACAACAACAAAAGCGAGATAAGCAGTAGGATTCCCAGTCTTCTTACTGTTTGGTTATCGGTGGCTTCTCCAGCAATGCTTTTTTTTTTTTTTTTTAACCCATCTCTCATTTTTTATTTCAGTAGGACAACTTTAATTCAAGATAGCACTCTCTACTTCTATCTGCCAATGGTTATCAACCTTGGCTTTGCATTAGAGTCACCTAGGGAGATTTAAAATGCCAGATTCCCAGGTTGTATCTCAGATTAATTAAATTAAAATATCTACGAGTAGTGAGTTCTAGGTATCTGTATTTTAAAAGTGTTTCTAAGTGATTCCAAGGCTGAGTACCACGGATCCAGATGATCACCATAATCTCCTGCCATGTTTTCTCATGTGTCCCACATTTTACTGCTGTTTCAAATCTCAGCTTCAATTGTTCCATTCCCTTACTCAAAATCTTTCAATGGCATGCAGATATACATGCTAATATTAAGTGGGAACATATATGTTAGAGAAAGATAGAGTATGTTTATATATAATTTTTTCATGTGTACTAGTTTTCTATGGCTGTGTAACAGATTTCCATGAACTTAGCAGCTTAAAACAACACAAATTTATTGTCACAGTTTCCATGATCAGGGAGTGTGAGCATGTTTTAGCTGGGCCCTCTGCTTAGGAAGTCTCACTGTCCTGAAATGTAGGTTTTATTATTAATTAGGTATGATGAGGTCTACAGAGCAAGAGATGAGTGCCACTGAAAAGCTGGTTTGTTACTCACAGTTAAGAGGAGGAAGCTTGCCATGCTACATGGGGCTACATGGGGAAACACCGGGGTCAGTCAGGAGGCAGAAGAACTAAGAAGAAAGCATGGCCCAGAGCCTTTATTGTGGTTTCCATGGGAAAGGCAAGGCAGAATAAGCATGTTTTGGATTGGCTAGCTTGAATGATTTCAGTGGGTCTTGGGTATCAGTATGGTCTCTAGTTTCCTGGTTACTGGCTCTGGGATGATCAGGGCAGAAGAATATTGCCGTCTGGTATGTAAGAACCAGTTGCAGAAGGAGGTTCAGAGTATGGGCTCTGGGTTAGTTGGCTTACATATGAAATATGTGGTCTTAGGCAAGTTATTTGCTGTCTCTAAGATATAGCTAGCCGTGGAGAATCTCTTCTCATTCAGTGAAGCTCCAGATGCCAGAGCATTAGGAAAACAGAAAATAAGAAAATATAGTTAATACACTCAACTGGCTAAAATTGTAGTATCAGCCAGACTGTGATCCAAGCTCATTGGTTGTTGGAAAAATTAAGTTCCATGTGGTTTTAGGACTAGGGTCGTTGTTTTCTTGCTGGCTGCCTGTTGGGAGTGAGTCTTAGTTTCTAGAAGCTACTCTCAGGTCCCAGCCACATGGCCCTCTCACAGCATGAAGATTTTTCTTCAAAGCCAGTTGGACATTTTTCTATAATATAATCATGGGAATAACTCTCCTAGCACTTTTGCCATGTAACATAACTTAATCAGGAGAGCAATGTCCCATCATATTCACAGGTCCCACCCACACTCAAGAGGAGGGAATTATAAGGGCATAAAGGCAGGGGGTGGGAATCTTAGAATCCTGTCTTCCATAGTATAGAATTATTTTATATTAATATATTTTAATAAGAAAGAAATCTAGGGGTATATATGTTAGGATGTTAACACTAGTCATCCCTGCTTTCAGGTGGTATTCTATTTTGAAATTATATTAGTTTTTATTCTATAAAGCACATGTATTACTTGGGAGGAAGAAAAATGGAAGTGAAGGAAGGGAAGACAGGGTAAAAAAAAAAGGAAGAAAGGAAGAACCTTCTGTTGCTTCCAAAACTAAGCATAGTTCATTCTATCAAAACAGTTTCTCCATAAAATACTTTCAACTGTGTTCAAGGAATTATCTACCAATACCTCCTTCAAGCAATCCTATATTCAAGGCAAGCCAAGTCCCCTGGCCCATATGTATCCTGTGTTTTCTTATCTGTATGGCACACTCAAATTACTCCACTGTTTTGTTTCGGTTAAAATCCTATGCATCCCACAAAGCCCACTGCTGTCTCCTGTATGAGTTCATTCTTGATTCCACCAGTCATGAGGTGTTTCCTCTTGGTTTTGAAATCCCTGAGCAATAGAGTATAGAGGTTAAGCTCCCAAATTCTAGAGTCATATTACCTATTTTCTATTCTTGGCTCTTGCCACGTTCTAACTGTTCAATTGGGGTAAACTGCTTAAACTTTAATAAGTCAGGATCACTAGTCAAAGGAGATAAAGCAATTGAAAGAAGAGGGGATTCAATTTATAATCTAAGGGGGAATTAGCAGAGTGCAAACAGTGGAATTGTAGTCTCTGAGGCAGAAAGCCAAATGAAACCACATATGCCTTCAGGAGGAAATCAATCGTGTGGGACTGAGATTGGGATATGGGTGCACATGAGTAGAGCTTTGAAGTTCAAGCCCAAAATGTAACCTTTGCCTTGGAAAATTCCCCAGCCAAAGTTACAGACACTAAACAGGAAGCACATGCTCTATGAAAGCAGGCAATGCCATCCATGATGTCTTCCAGGCCATTTCTCTAAAACAGAAGGCTCCTCCTATTTAGATCTCTCTGTAGCAATGTATTCGAATGTTAGTTCCAAGTGAGGAAATTTCATTTGTGATTTCTCAAGAATGGAATTTATCCAAGAAAAACAACCATCCCTTATGACCATTTTCTCCCACATTTATGCTAGTCAGATTATGAGAGGCAAAGCAAAGAATTGTATTTTCCAGACCTGTGCCTTTAAAAAGCCCTGATACCACATCTTTTTAGCACTTTGCTCTGGCACAGTAGGGCACAGACCTTGCCAAACCATGCCAGGCTCTCTGGCAAGTTAAGGTTGCTCCTTGATCCCACAAACTGACATGAAATTGACATTTAGCTGGTAAACCAGGTAAACTTTGGACCTGGATTCTGATTCACAGATTCTCATTTTCTTTGCTTATAGAATAATCAGGAGTTACAAAGCTAGAAGATAGGCACTTTATGTTCCAAAGAAATAGTTATAGTATTAAGTTCTACCATTTATTTAACACCTACTATGTCCCAGATACTTTGCATGTGTGATCGAGATTAATTCTCACAACAACTCTACCAGCTAGGTACTCTTAACCCCTGTGAAAGATGAGGACATTTCAGGGCAGCAAAATGGAAGTCTAAACTATATCCCTTACTGATCTCTCCCTTTTGTTGACCTCCTAGAGTAATGTAGGACCTGAGTACTAGTCTCAGGATAACCAAAGGTAACTTCCTCCTGCTCCTAAGGCAGGTGGCTCTTCCTAAGGCAGCAGGCCACTCTGCCATTTTAAAAGTGTTTGCTGCTTGGCTGCTAGGTGGGCATGGGGAAGTGGATCACTAGAATCAGGATACTGAGGATTTCAGTCTTTAACTGGCTATGTACCTCAAACATTCCCTTACTTTCTGAGACTCTGTTTCCTCATCTGTATCATGAGAAAGCTGGACTAGATTAATTACATGGAAATTTTTGAAAGCAATGGAATCTTTGTCCAAACAAAATCTTTCAGAATTTCAAAGAAGTACCAGTGGTTGAAAGGTATAGAGGCAAGAAGGGCAGATAGTCAGCCTTTGAGGCACTCTGCTGAATCTTAGGGCTTGGTGGCCCACAGTTTGAAAACACAATTGGGCTAGGTGATAACTAAAGGTCCTTTCCAACTCTAACATTTGATGGTTTATAAGATGGACAGTTTACTGTTACAGTTTTGCAGTTTATTTCTCTCTTCCCTAAGCTGGAAATAGAACATCTTTCAAGGAGACAACCATACCGTGCAAGTCTTGTATTTCTGCTCCTGTACCTAGCTCAATTCTGTATACTTCTAAGTGTTTAGTAAATACTTGCTATGTTCCTGTCAGTTCAAATAATGTTTGCCTTAGGGCATATGTACCTTAAGATGAACATTCTCCTTTGGCCAGAGGGTGATCTTCCCAAGTTTTTTTTTTGGTGGGGGGGGGTGGGGGGGGGGGGGGGGGGGAGTGGAATGAGTCTCAAAGACTATCTTTCTATTCTCTTCAGTACCTAAAGCTGATCATGTGAGATCTGACATTCTTGATTATAGGGAACAGCAAGACACAGTGCTTTACAGCTGGAACATTTAAGAAAGCCTTTAAAATCTACCATGACAAGGGCATACAAAGTGACAAGAATGTATTAGACATGGTGCTCCAAAATAAAAAAAGAGGGCTTGGGAAGAAGGTAGAGTCTCTTTAATAAAAGGTGGGGTATGGAGGAGGAAGATTGATGGATACTAATTTGCTGTTTGAAAAGATGCTCTGGTTATAGAGGACAACATCTGAAGAAGGGCCACACTTGAGAAATGTGAGCAAGATGATGAAGCCCAAAATACAGAGGCAGAAATAACTGTAATACATTCAATAGGTTTAGTGTTATATTTATTGATTTGCTAATACTACTCTATTGCTCTGCTTGACTGGCAGAAGACAGACAGCTCTTGTGCTTTAGGTTTAATCCACTGAAAAGAAAGATACAAAACCTAAAAAACTGAATTATCCTTTTTCATATCATTGGGTGAAACTCTCAAGTTTTTTACTTAAAGAAACCGACACTGCATGTTCTCACTCTTAAGTGGGAGTTGAACAATGAGAACCATGGACACAGGGAGGAGAACATCACACACCGGGGCCTGTCAGGGGATGGGGGGCTAGGGAAGGTATAGCAATAGGAGAAATACCTAATGTAGCTGATGGGTTGATGGGTGCAGCAAACCACCATGGCACATGTATGCCTATGTAACAAACCTGCACGTTCTGCACATGTATCCCAGAACTTAAAGTATAATGAAAAAGAAAAAGAAATGATCCAATATAGTAAAGAATGAATACGGGTGACAACATACAGAAACAAAACAAAACAAAACAAACCACCAAAAAATTCTTTGATTTGCCTCAACTGGAGAAAATCAGTATTTGGATCCAGACGCTTCACAGATCTGTAGCAAAGCAGTTTAAAGAATGTTATGACATTTAAAGAATGTCAATTAAAAAGGGGTCAGAAAGACAGGCATTCAGCTAGCAAATGTTTGCAATTTACAGTACTAATATTCATTGGCAGTTCAAGCTTTTACACCAATCTTTTGATAGTCGTGATTAAAGAGGGATTACTTAAAATAAATGGAACCGAGTTTTGGTTTTTCGAGTTCATAAAGCATCAAACTTCAAACGTGCCTCTATGTCTAACAAAGATTTACTTCTTACTTTCACCTGGAAAATATCTTAGCCTCTTAGTGTCCATTTCCTCTTTATAGAAACACCTGGCCAATCTCATGAGTTATCTTCTCTTTACCTCAACTTTCTACCCCTATCCTTCCTTTTATCCAAACAGCAAGGTCTTACTGAAAACGAAATTGTACCTGACAAACAGCATTTTGTCCAGTCAAAAACCACCTGCTTTTTCCCAAGTGCCCAGGCTGTATACTCTGGGTCTACTGGGTGCCCAGTGGGAAATCAAATCAGAGAGGGCACAGCAGGTCAGTGAGTGTGTTTATTGGACATATTCTATCATGCCTCTGTGGACAGTTTCACAGTAAGAGAGCCCAAGAGGAAAGAATCTTCCTCTGAGGTCACAATCTGGAGTCCAAATCAACACTGGAAGTTCTATCCCAATCTCTTCCACCAAAGTATTTCTCTGGATTGTTAGTTGGCTATACTAAAACCTCTGTGAATGTTATACTTCACAATTCACTATTATTTGGTGTAAAGAATAATGATAGTGGTGATGCTAATCATAGAGAAGCAGTGTGATTACAGGATGAGAAAGCTTTTATCGGGGTAAAGTGAAAATGTCATATGGCAATGTCTGAACAGAGGGTTGTTAAAGCAATCAAAGCCATTAGCAACTGGAAAGCACCCAGGCCTGACTTCCTGCAGATTTTTTTGGGTCTCAGTTGCTCAAGACAGCACACAGAGCTGGTGCAAAATGCTCTGCAGGAACACTCAGGGAGCCAGCTGTGACACTTGGTTTGTATGGCACCTTGCAAAAATGGCCATTTTTCAGCAATACAGTCTTGCCTGATAAAAATAGATCAACTGTATGCCCACCTACCATCGCTTGAGAAGAATGACATCCGCTTTGGCATTGTGAGAGCAATAACATACCCAGAAATACTGAAAAGCTGTTAAAAAGGACCAGTAAGTTGTAACAGCCAGGTGATTCAAGATTGAGGAATAGCTGTATGGCTAACCAAAAGAAATTCTGGGTAGGAGTGAAGTGGTCTCATAGAAAAGGGTTGTATCTATTATGTGCCAAATTTTTCTCCATCAGGAAGAAGGTTCTGGTGTTCTAAAGAATGCAATGTGGATGCTCCTGTGAATGTTTGTTTCAGCTGCAGGTGTTAGTGACTTTATTAGGAAAGAAAGAAAGTGAGCTGTTTCAGGAGTAGGGTATAAACAGGCTGGGTGACCCTGGTTTCTTGGCAATGATAAACATATGCATAAGTCAAACAAAATGTTAAGCTTCACCTCTAGCTTGGTGTCACTGATTTGGAAAATGAAGCAACTCTGGCAGTTTGTTTGAGATAAACGCAAAAGTATATAGAAGCGTGGGGGCTGGAATTTAAACAACCACAAACAGGTTTTTAATTTCTGGGTAACAAAAACACTGAGGGACAGTCTCATTCAAGTTATTTTTAAGCTAGGGGTCATAATGCTATTCCACCAGGATCAGGACCTCTTCTGCACTATGAGAAGGCTCTGAACTTGAGACGTGATGGCTAGCTGTTCCCCTATTTCAGTTTTCACATTCTTCATTAAATGATAGAACTCTGATATTTTAACTAGGCACATAGCCACCCAGAATAAAGACTACAATTCTTGATCTCACTTTTAGATGACTGTGACCCTGGGACTAAGTTCTGAACCATGGGATGTAAGCAAAAGGGATGTCACGAGATATTTCTTTTTTTTAGAGACAGAGTCTCAGTCTGTGACTCAGGCTGCAGTGCAGTGACACAATCATAGTGCACTGCAGCCTTGAGCTCCTGAGCTCAAGTGATCCTCCTGCCTCAGCCTCCCAAGAATCTGGGACTACAGGTGCACATCACCACACCTGGTTAATTTTTAAAATTTTTGTAGAGACAAAGTCTCACTATGTTGCCCAGGCTGGTCTTGAACTCCTGGGCTCAAGTGATCTTCCTATCCAGGTCTCCCAGAGTGCTGGGATTAAGGTGTGAGCGATCATGTCTGGTTGAGATTTCTAAGCATCTTTAAATGGAGGGGCATACTCCTTTCCCCTAGTCTCTCATGGTGCTGTTGGAAGGAAGATATGATGGCTCAAGCTAGAGCAGTCATTTTAGATCCTAAATTGGAAATCACATGTTGAGAATAGTGGAGAAAGAAGATAGAAGGAGCCTGGGTCCCTGATGATCATGGAGCTGCCATTCAAGCCCTCAACTGCCTACACGGACTCTCACATCATCTCAACATTGAATTTTTCAACTCTAGAAGTTCTATTCGGGTCTTTCATGTCTTGACTCGATATACTTAATTTTTCCTCTAGGTTCTTAAAAACACCAAAAAGTTATAATAACTATTTAAACATCTTTGTCTTGTAATCTTATCATCTGTGTTATTTCTGGGTCAGTTTTGATTGGTTGACTTTTCTCATTAGGAGTCCTACTTCCCTGCTCTTTTTGATGCCTGGTAGTTTTTGTTTGTAAGTCAGATGCGAATTTTATCTGGTTGGGTGCTGGATATTTTGTATTTCTGTAAATATTCCTTGGCTTTGCTCTGTGACACAGTTAAATTACTTGGAAACAGATTCTTTCAAGGCTTGTTTTAAAATTTTATTTGGCAGCTCTAGAGCAGCCTTGAGTTTAGGGCTAATTTGGCACCACTACTGAGGCATGATCCTTTGAGTACTCGTTCTGATGCTATGTGAGTTATAAAGTTTTCTATTCTGGCTGGTGGGACAGGCACTATTTACAGCCCTATGTGATATCTGAGGATTGTTCCTTCTGCTCCTTTTGAATAGTTCTTTCCCCAGTCTAGATTAGTTTCTTTACACACATGTGTTGCTCAATGCTCAACCAAAGATTCAAGGAAGACTCCAAATATCTCCGGAGTTCTCTTTCTATGCAGATCTCTCTTCTCTAATACTTGTTCTGCAAATTCTACCTGTCTAGGTCTCCCTGGATTCCCAGCTTTATCTCCTCATCTGCTGGGCTTTGCCTCAGTTCCCTGTCCATGTACCACTGCCTGGAAACTCTGTCCAGGTAATAAGCTGGGGTCATCACAGGGCTCACCTTGTTTGTTTCCTGTCTCTCAGGAATCATTGTTCCTTGTGGCCTGGTATCCAAAGTCTAAAAACCATTGTTTTCCTTTTGTCTGGTTTTTCACTTGTTTTAGGCACAAGGGTAAATCCAGCCCCTGTTGCTCCATCTTGGTCAAAAGTGGGAACTTTTATATCAGACAGAAATAAATGACTGCATTGCTTAATTAACTGTTATTTTGGATTTTCTGTCATTTGTAGCCAAATATAATCTTAACAAGCACAGGGTTGATCTTTAATTTATTTAGAACAGTTTCTAATTTTGATATAGAGAAGCTAAGATTTTTAGAACAGCCAAAGACTTGAATAGTGCCTAAGTAAGGTCAAATACCTGGATGAAAATGGAAAGCTCTGTCATTTCCCATGAGAAACATAGTGCTTAAGCAGCCAAATCAATTCCAGCTGGTGCCAGCTGACAAAAAAAGTACATTTTTTTTTGTTTAGGATGATTAATTTCTCATTCATGGAGACAGTAATCCCAATTGGACAGAAATTTATTCAATAACCTTTTTCTGAGGATATACTATAGCCTAGACATTAGGCTAAGTTCCAGATATAAAGGCACGTATAGACTGGGGCATAACACTCTACCAGGAGCTCAGAATTTAGATATGGAACTCCTTATTTAGATAAGGTCCCTTGTCATGTGAGTAGTTCATGAATTTGGCTAAGAAGCTTAGCGCCAGCTTATTTTTAAAATAAATCTCTCTTTTTTTTTTTTCATTTAATTAGGGATAATGCCTTTTCAACCCATGGTTCTGCAGTGAACCAAGTAATTTATACTTCAGGATAAAGAAGCTTCTCCTGGAACTAAATATTCACACAAATGATAAGCTTTACTGGTATCATTGCAATGGAGAAATATATTGGGTGACACTCTAACCAAATGATTATGTTTAACATTACCAATAATTGGAAAAATGACATCATGTTCCTCCTGATGTGAGACACTGAGAAGGACATAACATGGTAGTAACCTAAAAGGTTTAACTGCAATGTATTAATGAGAAATAATCAGACAAATCTAACAGATATTCTGCAAAACAATTGGCCTGGACTCTTAAAAAATGTCAGCATCATAAAAGACAAAAGAATAAAAGTGGGGGTCTGGGGAATTGTTCTAGATTAATGGAGATCAAAGAGGCTTTCAGCTAAATGCAAAGCATAATCTTTGATTAGATTCCGCACTGAAAAAACAAAATTATAAGGACATCATTGGGATAATGGAGGAAGTTTGACTACAGACTCTAAACCTGTATATTGTATCAATGTTGTATTTTCCAAGAGCAATGAGTGTAGTGTAGTGTGTATGTGTGTGTGTGTGTGTGTGTGTGTGTGTGTGTGTATCAGAGTGTCCTTGTTCTTAGGAGATTCATGCTCAAGTATGTAGGGTGAAAATTCAAATATCTGCAACTCACTCTCAAATAGTTTGTAGAAATAAATAAAGAGATGGAGCAAGTGTGGAAAAATATTAACAATTGGTGAATCTAGGTGAAAGGTATATGGGTGTTCGTTGTGCTATTCTTGCAACTTTTCTGAAGGTTTGAAAATGTTCAAATTAAAAAGCTGGCAGGAAAACAAAAGGCTTGTGCCAAGTTTTTTTTTTTTTTTTTTTAACTTCTCTAATTATTGTAAGTGCAAGCTTTGGTGTCCCTAAAAGGTTTCAAGAAGGGCCAGACATAGACTTGCAGGCAGCAACCTCCATTCTTCTGGGCATTCCCTTAAGTTGTCCTACTCTCTGGAATATCCCAGCCCATTGGCCTGCACTCACTTCTCTCTCCCTTTTGCATATATTAAAACCAAGCTTCCTGAATAACGCTCACACTTTAATTCTCATTGAATTTATATAAACTCAGGATAGCAATGGCCTCACAGAATTCTGCTTCCAGTGGTGTGCTGGAATGGTTTGCTCTGGCCTGCATTGGCTAGCACTGGTTTGCAGGAGTGAATCTCGTCAGTAGTTTGAAATCAGCAATGCTGGAAATACTTACACCATGGATATCTGCAAGTGCTACTAATCAGTTTCCCCCTCTCACACTCTCCCAGAGTCAGTGGTTAAACATTTACCAGAGCATCCCTAACTTTAATCCTTACCCTGTAAGGAATATTCTGCAAACTCAATAATTGTTTTACAATGTTTCTAAAGGATCTTGAAATTTTCAGATGATTGCTAACAAAATATCTCATGGAAGGCTCCCTGGTGGCCTCTATTTAGTCCAAGAGGAGGCTTTCATTAAACTGAAGATATAAGTAGGAAGAAGGAAGTTTATTGTAAAAAGAAAAAATGTTGACTGTGCTCTCATCCAAAAAGCTTTTCCACTGAGTGGAAATTTAAAGAAGTAGGAAAGAGGGCTTGACCAGGCGACAAATGGCCTTGTCACTTGCTGACTGTATAAAATGAAGCAAGGCAAATAACCTCTCTGGGCCACAATTTTCTCGTCTCTAAAATGGGATCATTAATAGAAGTACCTGTCTCACAGAGTTACTATTAAGTGGTGTGGGATTTCCACATCTCTATATTAAAATGTGATATATAATCATCAGAGCTAACGTTTAATGAGCCCTTAGTAGAAGGCAAGCATTGTACTAATTTGCTTAGAAATATAATCTCAATTAGACTTTACCATAATTCTATAAATTTGGAATTATTAATACTTCCTTGATCTTAGAATTGAGCCCAAAGTAATGCAGTATGTGCTTAATACTTTATGGTTACTGGTAACTCCTTGTATTTGTGAATAATTAAATTTGGTCTTTGTCATAACCTGGTAAACAAGAAAGGTGTTATGTCCTTAAACCAAACCTCAGATTAAATGTCTTGCTAATAAGCAGCACAGCAGAGAGTAGAGCTAAATTCTTTGAACTCTTAGTCCTGTGCTCTGACACTTGTGTGACTTTGGTCATGACACTACCCATCTCCCAGTTTCAGGGTGTTTCTTTAATCTGAAAAAGAAAGAGGTTGAATTTGGAGATCACATAGGGCCTTCCAAATCAGATAACGTCTTGAGTCTGGGGTGACCAATTCATTCCAGTTTGCCTAGGAATTTTCCAGTGTTAGCACATTAAGTCCCATGTCTTGGGAAACCCCTCAGTCCTGTGCAAATCGGGGTGGCTAGTCACTCTAGTTGGGTCTGCCCTCTCATTCACAGAATCAGCCTAGGCCTCTGTCCAAGAGGACCTACTCAGCTCTATTATCTAGCTCCAGTCACCTCATTTCCTCAGCTCTCATTAGGACCTTATCTACGGATACTTTCTCAGTCTCTTTTGTGGTCTTCTCTTTCTCTGTATGTCCAACCATTTCCCCATAATCCTCTCTCCTGGTGATAAGCACTGACAACATTTTAGTGCATGTCCTTTCAACCTTTTTTAAAAATTGGGTGTAGTATAATTATCATTACAAAATTGTGATCATGTTGTATAAATACTTGTTTTCCATAATTCTCACTTAACATTACGCCATAAGCATTTTTACAAGTATTAAACATTCTTCCAAGAAACATTACTTTATGTGACCATATGATATTCCACTATAAGGGATATACCATACTTCTTTATGTAACCATTCTCCTATTGTAAGACTTGTAGGCTTTTTCTATTTTTTTTTTTTTTTACTGTTACAAATAGGGCTCTGATGAGTATCTTCACTTATAAATCTTTCTTACTGCTGTATTTCCTTCAATTAAATTCATGAGAGTAGAATTCCTGGGTTAAAGGCTGTGAATATTTTTAATGTTATTGATACAAAATGCCAAAAATGCAGAGAGGATTAGCTGAGAAGGGAAATTGCCAGTATTAATTTTAGAGACACATTTGGAAATGGTTTAAACAATATCTGGGTGAATGTGGAGCTTCATTTTATAAATGGCTCTGTGGCGAGAACTTAGATTACCTTGGAGAGCACTTTAAAGTTAAAATTTAAGAAGGCAAACAAAATTGTTAATGAAATGCTTAGTCAATGTGTATTGTATTGTTTATTGTAGGTGGCATTTTAGATTTAGATGACAAAGATGATATAGCAGAGGCCCCTTTTTAATCATTATATAGGATATATCTATGCCCAATATAAGGCATATGACTTAATTTTATTATGTAGAATTATTATTTCTTCTAATATCACTTGTAATATTGCATTTACAGTTAAAAAGTAGGCACCACTTATACCGCCATTGTCTCCTTCCACTGACCACTAGAGGGGAGAAAACATTCAGCAGTAGCTTACAACATATCTTCATCTTCCAAAGGGACCAAGGTGGTTTCCAACACATGCTTTCTGTTTAACACTGCCTTCCATCTTCAGCTATTTCCTGCTGGGACTATTTCTGTAGCATCTAGACTTCATCATTGCAAAATGGGGCCACCTCTTAGAAAGACTGTCATCATTTCCTTTAGCGGGAGTTTATGAAGCTCTTTAAGAGTGAAAGGGTCAGCTTCTCCCGCTTGTTGCATTTTCTCTTCTAGATCAAGGGAAGGAGATAAGAACTTTAAAGGTAGAGTGATAGAAGCTATTATTCTGTGTGTGAACACTGAAAATTAGAATATATGAAGCAATCAAGACAAAATTTCCAGGACATATCTATAGGACAAAGTGAACTTGTGTACAACAGTAAGAAATAAAACACTGAAAAATCACCACAGTAATCTGTTTCAATCCAACTTAGGACCTCTCTGAGCCCCTCCCTGAAAGTCTCAGCCCGCATCTCAGCCTCTTGGCTTACTGCTGCCACCACACAGTAGAATAAAAAGCATTGTGGTCCCAGCTACTAGGGAGGCTGAAGTGGAAAGATCTCATGAGCCCAGGCGTTTGAGGCTGCAGTGAGCTGTGATCCTCCAGCGTGGATGACAGAGTGAGATCCCATCACTTAGAAAAAAAAAAAAGAAAAGAAAAGAAAGGAAAGAGAAGGAAAAAAGAAAAAAAAAAAAAACAAAAAAAAAAACACAAAAAAACAACCAAACAAAAAACCATGATTTCCACTTCAATAATTGTCTGGCAAAACAGCAAGTCAGCTTTATTGCCGGGACCATTTTATCCTTGTGCCCAAGTCTCCAAGCCTTTGGTTACCAGCAGTACTTTAGTGTTTTGGGAGGTATTATTATAGTATAATAGTTGAGGGTATGCATATTTGAACCAGACAGCTATGGAATTGAATCTCAGCTTCACAACCTTCCAGTTATATGACCTTTGATTTCCTTTATTTTTAAAATGGAGAGGATGATTCCACTTATTCTCACAAAATTGTTGTAAGAATAAAGAGATAATTAATGTATAATAAAGCCCTTAGCAAAGTGTCTCACCTATGATAAGTACTTAATATTATTATTAGTCAAGTTTGGGTCTCTGGTACTAGATCTCACATTGTGTTCAGGCAGCCTATTTGGACCTCTGCCAACTGCCCACTCTGCCCATGCTTAGATTGGACTTTGGAAGCTACTTAAATCCTAAAATGATAACCTGGCTTGAAATCTATTCCCGATTCTCATCCCAACCTGCTAACTCTAAAATAGCCCATGGGTTATAATCTGAACTATATTTGGGACTTCGGATTCTACCCAACCATACAGGTCTACTGAGTCTACTTGGTTTACTCAGGCAGGTGAGATCCAACCTGACACTGTGCAAGTCCAGGTTACACTAGGTATTCTACAGGTCAAGTGATATTTTGTTTTTTGATGACACCTGGAAATCATTGTAAATTCTTAAAGAGGAAAATATTGTGACCGCTGTGAGGAAAGCAGTCAGAGATTTAAAGCCCAAAGTTATCTTTATGTTTTTAGTTGATTAAACTGGCAAGAATTTGCAGGAGCTATTTAACTTGATTGGTATACTACCTGGCATGGACTTCCTTGCTTAATAAATGCTTTTTATCAAAATCTGCCTTGTGGGCAGGTAGCCTAGGTTGATTCTAGGCCATATGACTTGACAAGTACTCTATAATTCCACATTCTATCCACCCACTGATGCTACCAAAATAACTACCAGCATTTATTGAGCATGTACTCTGTTTCAAGACATTGCATCAAACATTTAGCATGTATATTCAATTTAGCCCTCACAGCCCTGTGATGTACATAGGATTACTATTTTTATTTTCAGCTGAGGAAACTGAGGCTTACAGGGGTCAACTGCCCAGGGTAACACATTTAGCATGGGGAAACCAGACCAAACGTTAAATCTAAGCTTGGTACCTAAGTTCTTTTCTTATCACTATGCTAAATAATGACTTACTATTAAACAAAAGTAGGTCTAACAAAGTGTAACAAATTAAGGTTTTGTAAGTGTTTAAGATCTTCATTGCAAACTAATGTCACTAGCTGAGAATAAATTTTGTTAGGGCAATTGTGTTTTGTGTGTGTGTGTGTGTGTGTGTGTGTGCGTGTGTGTGTATGTGTGTGGTGTAGGTAGGCAGAAGGATGGCGGTTGCTAGGGACACCAAAACCATCAATTCCTTAAGGAACAAAGGAGAAAAGGGGAAGAAGTAGAAGAGAAAAACAGGAAGGTGACAATTGTTCCCATTGGTGTTCCTATGAATGAAAATGAAAATAGACCATGGCACAAATAAAGAACCATCAGGGAGGTAGAAAGAGATGCTTCGGTTCGGGATCAGAGGGATCTGTCTTTGACTCTCAATTCCACCACTTACGTGCTATGGGAGCTTGGCAAATCATTTAACCTCTGTAAATGTTGCCTCATCTGCAAAATGGGCTTTAAAATAAATATTTATTCCCCTGGGCTACTGTGAGAATTAAACGAGACAAGGTAATGAAATGTTCTGAAATTAGATAGTGGTGATGGTTGCAGAACCTTGTGAATATACTAAAAAGCACTGGATTCTACACATTTAAGGGGTGAACTTTATGGTATGATATTTATATCTCATTTACAAATTAAATGAGACATATATAGCATATCTAGCACAATGCCTGACACAGAGTAAATACAGACAGCAACAACTATTACTATCTCATTATTATGTGTTATCCTTATCATTTTTACAATAATGATGATTAAAAAGATGACAATTGTTATCTTTAATAGACCTGAGAGCAATCTCTGTATCTTAGTAGGACAAATACACCTCCATGTGCACATTAGTCAAGAGGAGGAGATGATTGGGCAGTTTTGGTATACATTTAGATCACAGATGGGATTACTAGACAAGGAGCTCATTTGGCATCTACAGGAGGCTCAGGGGATGCTGGCAGCTGGGTCACCTTTCCAGAATGAATTGCAACTTCACCCTTGGGCTCTATCAACACTTCTTTCAGGAGTTCTGGCTTTCTGTGGGCCCAGATGGATACTGAAGGATCTTTGACAAATAATAGTAGAACTGCCAAAGCCACCAATAGCCAACTCAGTTGGAAAATCATGGTGGCCTTTATGTCACTTGCATATTTATTAAGCACCTACTGGAAGGCTTAAAAATAAGACTGTTGTTTAAAAAAGTGAAAAAATGCTGATTGGAAAATAAAGTTGTATCAACATAATTCCTTTTGAGGTTAATGGTTTGGGTTTTGTGGATCAAATATTTTTCTTTGGTTGCTTATGCAAACCAGACTAAAATTTTTCTCTGCACTTGGACAGGTCCTATCTGGCAATTTACAGATAGGCTGACCCATCTGCAAAGCAAGTTGGTTATTGCATATGGACGGTAATGCAAGTGAGTAGGTGTGTGGGTTTTGGATGGTCAGGGATTGGAAATATATGGGTTTTATTTAATAACATTTCCAAGTCAGGATCCAAATTATGGATGTTTTCTTGGTATGAGTGGTAAAGTGGAGAAGGGAGAGGCTAGCCACCATTTAATACCACAGTTGGTGGTAGTTAATGGCTTGAATATTATATAAAAAACTAGACATTCTGTTTTTAATGGAAAAAAGAAATTTGGTCCAAAGATCCTATTTGGTTATTACCTCATTTTCACTGAAAATGCTGCCAAATTATGTTATCAGAACGATCAGCAACACCTAATGGATGCTTTGAGTGTTCAAAAGTTTTCTAATAGATTTGGGTTGTGTGCTTTTTCTAATGGCTATCTCTAAGGGACCATATTCTCGGGGTAATATAAATGCCAGTTGCAAATTTGTAAAGATGGTGGTAGGAGCAGGTAATTGTACAAAGTTACTCAAAGTTCAAGGTGACTGAAAATTAAGTTAATCCAGTACTGTGAGAAAAGTGAATTTATGTTGTTCGCTCTGTCAAACCCAACAGATAAGCTCTGTTCATACTAATATTTGTTCATAGGCCCATTTCTCCTCCATACCTGGGCAAGGAGGTATTGGGATGATTAATGGGTGAGAATTGCTACTCCTTCCCTTTTGTGGTCCTATCATTTCTGAATCAGAGAGTGAAAATGGGTAGGGTATGACCTCCTTCTGCATGCCTTTTCCTCTAGCCACCCACCCCCAGCCCCGGTAAAACTCTTTATAACATATTTCTCCTCTCACACCCTCATCAGTTAATCCTGCCCACTGGAAACCGTTTTCTGGATATTGGCTATATACTGTTCTATTGAATAAAGCTCTATACAAAGGAGAACCAAGACAAAGTACCATTAATCTGATTTTCAAGGGGCTCATAGTCAGTAGGGAAGAATAATAGTAACAGCCATAACATCAGTGCTAAGGGTCGTAGTGATGGTGGTGATGACTATTGAGTGATTAATGTGTGCTAAGCACTTTAAACAATTATCTCTTTTACTCTTCATAGTAAATATTATTTGTTTATTCATTCATTCAACAAAACAAATCAGACCAAGCCCTCTCTCTTAGAACAAAGGAAATGTGAAGCTTTGTCCTCCAAGGTAGGAAAATAATCAAAGGAATGGTATCCTGAAAGTCAAGCAAAGGAAGTTTTTCAAAAAAGAGAGCGTGAAAAGGCATTTTAAATGCTGATGATAGGTCAAGTAAGATGAGGACTGAGAGATTACTATTGTAATTAACAATGTGTTTGTCACTTGTGACCTTTATAAGAAAGGAGTGGTAGCAACGAAAGCCTGATTAGAATGGGTTCAAGAGAGAATTGGGAAAGTGGAGATTTTGAGTATAAACAAATATTTCAAGAAATTATGCTATAAGGGGAACAGGGAAATAGGATGGTAACTATAGGAGATGGTGGAGTTAAGGGAGGGCTTGATAATACTAAAATCTAATAATTAATGGAGTGCTTACTTTGTGCCAGGCACTATGTTAATTGCTTTATAGGTATTAGCCTATTTAATTATCATAACAACCCTGAAAGATAGGTAGTATTATTCCCAAGTCACAGATAAATAAATTGAAGTTCAGAAAATAGCTGAGCCATTCACCTAACGCAGAGTTTCTTAACCTTGGCACTATTGACATGTTGGGCTGGATAATTCTATGTTGTGAGGGGCTGTCCTGTGCATCATAGGATGTTTAGTAGCACCCCTGTCCTCTACCCACTAGATGCCAGTATCACCCCACCAATTGTGGCAACCAAAAATGTTCCCAGACGTAGCCAAATGTTCCCTGAGGGGCAATATGGTTGAGAACCAATGGGTAAATGTGGATCATTTACACATCTAGTAAATGATAGAACCAGGGCTTCAAAGATTAGTCTATCTGACTCCAAAATCCACGCTCTCAACCACTGCCCTTACTTGTACTCCCCAAATGGCAAATTTCTCTATCCTGTTCTGGGTCCCTGTGGGCCGGATCTCAGCTCACTGCAAGCTCCGCCTCCCAGGTTTACGCCATTCTCCTGCCTCAGCCTCCCAAGTAGCTGGGACTACAGGCGCCCGCCACCTCGCCCGGCTAGTTTTTTTTTTTTTTTTTTTTTTTTAGTAGAGACGGGGTTTCACCGTGTTAGCCAGGATGGTCTCGATCTCATTACCTCGTGATCCGCCCGTCTCAGCCTCCCAAAGTGCTGGGATTACAGGCTTGAGCCACCGCGCCCGGCCAAGTCTCTTCTTTACTGTGGGCCTCAGTTTCCCCATCTGTAAGATGAAAGGGTCAGACTAGATGATCGCCCTTCTGGCTCTGCCATCTGTTCTGTGAGTCTAGTGCTCTCCCTTTTTTCATGGGGCAAATATTTTTGTTGGGGGGATGAGGCGGGTGTTTGGAACAAGGGACATTTGAGGCCTTCCAGTGTGGAAGCTGGTGCAAAGCTCCCAGGCTGCGTTTGTCTTTGTGCCGTGTTTGCTTCTTCAGAACTGCCTTCTCCCGTCGCTCAGGGCCGAGGGCCGCTCTGGCTCTGGCCGTGGTCTGGCGTGGTGGGGCGGTGGGTCAGACACGGCAGTGTCCAGGGCTACCCTGGCAGCCTGGGCTGGCAGGGGGAATTTCTGTCGCTTCTGCTCCGTTTCCCTCCTGGCCTCCGGGCCCTCTCCCTGGGCGGCCTCTCCACTGACCCTGGGAGGTCACCTCCCAGCCACGGGTGGGTGGTGGCGCTGCAGGGATGGCTGTGTGTGGGAACGGGCGCTGTTCTCGGGGCTCCCCGAGGAGCGAGGATCTCTGGGGGATGATGTGAAGAGCCCGGGTGATCCCAGGGCGGGCTCAGGTTCCCCTCAGGAATCTGGGAAACTCTCAAGGAGGCCCTGTGGGGGCTAGTCAAACTCTCTGGGGTCTGGGGGCGTTGGGTCATTGGGCTGTAAATGCAGGGAGGGGCAGGGGTACTTGCCACATTGCAGGCTGTGGTCCCTCCAAGGGACCTTGGAGGACTTCAAGTCTCCTTGCTCCTTTTATGGAGGAGGGGGAAGAGGGAGAGTCGGGCTTCTATTTTGCTCTCAGAGCTCTGGCTCAGTTTGGACTTGATTTAAAAAGTAAAATTCAGAGAGAAGTTT
Organism: Papio anubis; assembly: GCF_008728515.1. NCBI lineage: Eukaryota > Metazoa > Chordata > Mammalia > Primates > Cercopithecidae > Papio > Papio anubis. The sequence continues at coordinate 45,197,970 of NC_044996.1, read as the reverse complement.
TAATTTCTTACTCTGGTACCAATCACTGGAGCCATGGGACCCCAGTTCTGATAATGGATCGCATCAGATCACTAAACTGTCTGTCACATGCCTCCAGAAGCAACCCACGTTAGGCATCTTGGGACTCTGTGTCCTCCTGCTGCTGAGCCTCTTCTTATGTTTCTTATCTGTGTCTTTGTGGTACCTTTGTGGTTCCTTCGGGGGTCAATATTAGTATCTATGTGGATATGCAGGTTTAAGCCCATTTCTGAATTCACAGAATGTCTGAATGGGTTTTAAGGGCAGCAAATGTTGCTGTATATATGTGTGGCTTTTCCCTATGTGTATTTTCGGTTAATAATTCTTCAACTGAATTTCAAAGGCCAAGTTTAACCCCTGGCTTCCTTTCCTCCCTGAGCTTTGTGAAGTTTAAGGCTCTGTTCCTAAAGCAAAGGGGCCCTGTCTGGGGAGCCTGTTTAGACCTGTCTTTTCCTTTTGTTTGCTTTCTTTTTGTCTCTCTCTGGGGAAACCTGGCTCCTGAACCCTGGTTACCCTTATTCCGCTCTGGGCCCCACAGCATGTTCCTCCACAGCTCCCTCCCTTGTTCATAGTTGTATTGGCATTCCCCCAACAACTTGTGAAGGGGGTAGCAACCACTGACTCGTGTCAGCTCTGAGAGAGAACCCAACTGAAGTAATGGAATGCAAAGTCACTACAATTACTTGAACTAGCAAAGACATGTACAAGGACAGAGACCACAGTTTCTTTGATAACCAAACATATACATTAATTTCCCTTGGGGCCAAAGAAATGAGCATTTTTTCTTTCGGTCTTCAAAAATTAAAAAGTAAAACTGAGCTTATAAGGCTGAGGATAAAAGGTGTAAATGCTGTCATAGCAAAGCCTAGGGCTTAGCTAAGTCTACAGTAGGAGCCTGCCATGGTCGCAGTCAGTAATTCAGGATAAGGGCACAATTCTTTTTTTTTTTTTTTTTTTTTTTTGAGACGGAGTCTCGCTGTGTCTCCCAGGCTGGAGCGCAGTGGCCAGATCTCGGCTCACTGCAAGCTCCGCCCCCCGGGTTCACGCCATTCTCCCGCCTCAGCCTCCCGAGTAGCTGGGACTACAGGTGCCCGCTACCGCGCCCGGCTAGTTTTTTGTATTTTTAGTAGAGACGGGGTTTCACCATGTTAGCCAGGGATAGTCTCGATCTCCTGACCTGGTGATCCACCCGCCTCGGCCTCCCAAAGTGCTGGGATTACAGGCTTGAGCCACCGCGCCCGGCCAGATAAGGGCACAATTCTAAGGTACTCTGCAGACTTTTCTGCAGACCAAGCTTTAAAATCTGTTTTATATGAAACAATGACTTCCTTCTTTCATGATTCCCCAAACCCTGCCTTATACTTATAACCCCCAAAATAAAATTTGTCAAGTAGGAAACAGATGCTCTTTCAGGACCCTTTGAGTTGGTCTTTCTCCCTGGGCATCATAGTAATTACAGGAGCTTTTAACATCCGACAGAGAAAAGCATCTAACAGTCCTACCTCTGGAATCAAGACAGGATCATCTCAGTGATGCCAATTCCACTTGATTTTATGATGAATTCTCCTTAAGTGGAATCAGTAGGGACTAACCAATGGAGACACTGGTTTCCAAAGAGTTAGAGAAATGTGAGGGAAAGGAGCTAGAACTATTTTCCAGCTAATTTTTTAAAAATTAAAATGTCATACATTCATTTAAAGTGAAGACTAGGTCACATCATCAAATCACTAGTTTGGGTGACTCTCTCCTCTCTCTCTGTGTGTGTGTGTGTGTGTGTGTGTGTGTGTATTCAGGAATAGAGAAAACCACTGAAAGAAAGCATCTAAGCAGCAGAAAAAACAAAATTTCCATTCTGTTGTGCTAGGGGACCTTGGACATGCCACTTAACATCTAAAAATAGGGAGCTTAGTGTCCGCCTATCATGTCTCTTACTCTTACTCCAATCCACCCTGGATGACCCTCACCAAATTAATATTCCTAAAGAATAATTTTTATCATAATATTTTTAAAAAGAGATTGCTTAATTACTCCAGACCATACCAATCTATCCATTTGAGGTTTAGTGATCTACCATTCAGACTTTTAATCAGATGCAGTGATGGGTAGTCAAACATTGGCATGTGTGTGTGTGTGTGTGTGTGTGTGTGTAGCCTCCCTAAGTAGAAGTCTGGTACTTATGAAATGTTTGCATTCCCCACAGTGCCTGCACCAATATTTAGCCCCCAGAGTACTTTCTTAAATGTTTTTCTAGGGGGCTTGAACCTCACACAGCACAATGAGATAAAAGAAAATACAGAACATAGTCTAGGACTTCCACCTCTAAAAGTAAAGATGGTCATTAAATAATTGGCTATGTGCCTCATTTGTTAAAATAAAAGCTCTTTTGAAAAGATGACAGTGAAGCAAATTTCTGCAAAGCAATGCACATTTTCCCATCAACTTCTACTATAGCTTAGAGAGATGCTGTGCAATTAATTTTCTTAAACATTCTTGGAAGACTTCCATTAATGCGAGTCTTCTCAAAGTAGACACCAAATTACTTCCCTGACATATACTTGGTAATTTCATCTCCACACGTTTTTAACTCCATTGCAGTGAACTTTCATACAGTCAGTGGCCTACATAAAGGGACAGACCCACATTAGAGCTGTGAAAACTGACATGACTCCTCACAAAACTTGTAAGCACGTATGAAAAACAGGCTTTCCTTAATCTTGGAATTCATTTCTTAAAGCTTTAAAAGAGAAGGATATTAGAAAAACATTTTAAAACCCAGACAGCGGTATAAATGGATGCTATATATGCAGTCAGGAATTACTACTCACTAGGGTAGAGGAGGAAGGGCAATTGATTTGTTGATATCTGGTCGATGTCTTCCTAGCAGATTTTCTCCACTCCAAGTATTCCTCCAATCACAACAATCTGACTGCAATGAGTAATACAGGGAGTTCAGCTGATTATGGCCACAAAGGTTTCAGAGGCCATTTGACATGGTGGAAAGAACACTATGCAGGGGAATGGAACACTTGATTTAAATCTCAGTTATGTCACTTACAAGAGATCTTGGGACAGTCTCTTAACCTCTCTGAAACTTTCTTCCAAGCTCCATAATTAAAGTGAGGGAAAGAGCATTCATAGGCATGCCAGGAAAGCCTTTTGTGACCTACGATGTACCTCTTGAGGGCCGGATCCAACCCTCCAGGCTTGCAATTTTATTATTTAATAAGTTCCTTTGGTGTTTCACTTCTCCCAGTTCCTGAGATCCCCATTGCTTTATTCTATGTGAAGTTGTCAAGGTGAAGCTCTAAAGTTGGTTGCATGACTATGCTATAAGAAAAGAGTAAGAGACTTTGTGACAGTTATTTTTCTCTTATCCAGAGTTCTTTTGCCTCTGTCTGTGGGCTCCCATCTATTTTAAGTATGGTTTAGGCCAGTGGTCTCCAAATCCTCTTGACTGCACACCCTTTTTCAGTTAGAAAAGCTTTGAGCATGCTTCCTTAATACATGTATATTTATACATTATTAACAATTATATAAATCATACACATGTCCTACTCTCTCCCCTATACATTAATAATATATATAAAATGAAACACACAATAAATAAAAAGTGTAAAAGGATGAGACAAAGATGAAATAAACAGCATGTTAAATGTCTTGTTAATTGTGATGGCTTTATTATATTATTAGCTAATACCTCAAGGCACAATATGTTACTTAGGGCAAGATCTTTCATCACTGAGAATTGATACAAGTCCATATCTCATACAGTGTTCTTCATTATTCTTGCAATGTTTTTGCTGACTTCTTGTCAGGTATAATTAGATTTTCATGGTTTTTACTTCATAATGAGGCTGATAAAAAACTCATTCTAGGAGTAGAAGTGTGAGCCCTACCATTTTCATGTGCTTACATTACTAGTATTATCTCCAACACATAGTCTATTTGCAGGAATCTTCTTAAGCTGCTTGTCCATTTTGTGAAGGTTAAATGTAGTTAAATATAATCCATAAATCTACTTAACTAGGTCCAAGGAAACATCAATATCTCTGGTATACATTCAGGAAAAAAAGAAAGGGCCCCAAGGACACGCCTCCATCTTGTGGAGCCCCCACTCTTCCCTCAGGATACCTTACAGAGCATGCGCAACAGGAAAGCCAAGGAAAGCCGACCCACCTGATGAGGATGTCAGTGAAAATACATATATTACATATAATAGTAATACTAATAATCTAATACATAGCATTTAGTGACCCACACAGCTTTAAACACTTTACATAAATTATTTAATCCTAAATCTTAATTTCTTTCTAGCATCTCATATTAAATGTAAATAGAAATTTTCATATTTTCTTCTATACCCAACAGATTGACCTGCATGCCCTCCCCCCTCCACCCCCCCAATTTGCAGACCACTTATTCAGGTTCTGAGATTAAGAATCTTTGGATAAGTGGGATGCCTCTATAAATTACATTGCAGCAACTCCTCCCTGCTATCATAGCAGTTAGTGAACCACACACAGCTTTTAAACACTTTTACATAAATTATTTAATCCCTAAATCTTTAATTTCTTTTCTTTAGTGTCTCAAATTAAAATGTAAAATAGAAATTTTCTACATTTTCTTCTATATCCAACATCAGATTGATCTCAGCATACCTCCCCCACCCCACCCCCCAATTTCAATTTGCAGACCACTTATTCAGGCTCCGAGATTAAGAATCTTTGGATAAGTGGGATGCCTCTATACAGTATATTGCAGCAACTCCTCCCTGTTATCCTGCTGCTGCAGTTTTCATGTGTGCTGATAAATGACAAAAAATAGAAACTGGAGTCAAAGATAAGTGACATAGGAAGCAATCCCAGGCAACTGAAGACAGAGGGGAGAAACTAGGTGAGGAGGAGGCCATGGTGGAGAAAACGGGAATAAGGGATGGAAAGCTAGAAATGGAGCAAGAGGGAAGGAAGTCTTGAGGGAGAAAAGACTAGGGAGGAAAGGAAGAACAAGAAGAAAAAAGGGGCACACATCTGGCAACGGAAGGAGAGGGTAGACTAGGAGGAGATAATATGTCGCTTGTTGACCTGCAAGATGCTCACCTATGTCTTAATATCTGATGTCTCTGTCATATGACTTAGCAGGGCCAGCAAAAGGAAAACTGAGTGGTCCCCCAAAATTTGTGATTTGTGTACACAGATATGCAGAGTGAGCATGCCTCCTCTTATCAGAGAGGCACATGAGATTTATTCAAGCAATGCAAGGACAGGGCAATGCTTCATTTAAAGAGCGAGTTTCTAAAGCTAGAACGGTAAGCAGAATGACTCCTAGGCAAGGCAGGGAAGATTTTGTTGGGTTTTGGTGAAGAGAAATTCCTGTGACTCTTCAAATCACACCATCCAGATGACCAAGGAAGGGGAGTCCTGCACATTCCTGCAGAAGCACAATTCCAGCTGTCAGGAGTGTCTAGAAGCAGCAACAGTAAAGAAGCCACAGCAAATGAGTTATATCTGAGGCAGCTGCCAAGACACCATTCAGAAGATAGGACATTGTCAAAAATCACCTTCCATATCTCACTTCAATACTAGAAAGTACGATAATGCACTCTAGGGGCAAGGAACCATCAGGGTACAGCAATGTAGTGTCTGACTTAGATTGTCAGAGCTTGCAGGTCCTTTGAAATCACACATCCCAAATCTCTCATCCTACCTATGGGAAAACTGAGACCTTGAGAGGGGAAAGCACCAAACCAAAGTCATCCAGCTGGCAACGCTCACACATGACACTTAGGTCTCTGGATAGTTAAAGCAGTGTTTCTTGTCTCCACAGCTGTGTATTTATCTATCTCCTTCTCCAGCTCCTTGGCTCTTCTCTAGCAGAAGCCTCCCTCACTAGTACATATAATATATTCCATAAATCCTATAATGTCACAATACAATCAAATAAATGATTAAGATAACCACGAACATCTGCAGGGCTATGATTGCATCTTGATTCAGTGCAGAGACACACGTTTTAACTATCATTAATTATCCTGAACCTAAAGAACCATATTTAAATATACAAAGACCCCCGATTTTCTACACCCCCGTTACTGCCACCTAGTGGCTACTTCTCTGCTCAGACGTTACTTCCCCCCTCCCACAAGGAAGAGGAACAAGACCATCAACTTTGCACAAGGTTAACAGGCTTTTAATGAAAGGTTTGGTGGAGAGGAGGGTGGAAACAATGTCACAAAGAAAGTTAGGGATTACCTTTGACTCACAATTATTCATTAATGTTCTCATCTTGGAGAAAGAATTAATTGCTGGAAGTAAAAGATAAGCATTTTGCCAAGTCCCTTGCATTGTTAGGTATAGAGTAAGAAGCAATCAAGTCAAAGAAGAGGCCAGAGTCAAAAACTCAGAGGAGTTAAGGAAAGCAGAATCCCAGAGCAAACTATCGAAATCAGATGTGTGGTCCTTGCAGCTAACAGGAGCTAAAGAAGATGTGAAAATGAATGCCCTGGCTCTTTGCCTTCTTTCAGCAGCAGGGATTACTCCCTCAACAGGAGACTTCTCATCAACTTCACAGCATCCTAACAGCTAATCCTGGATGTGGAGAGCAGGGCTAGAACCACACCTATGCAAAATTGCTTGGTCAGTTGGTCAGTCTTTCATGAGACAGTGTGTAGTGCCTACGGACTCTGCAGAGTCTAAGAACACTCAGTCTCTCTGCTTTAGTTATTCTTAAGACAGTGGAGAGCTGACAAGTGAAGAGAAATGATGATAAGAGTAGATAACACCAGCCTGGCAGATCATGGAAAGCTTCCCAAAGAGATGAAATCTGTGCTCAGTTTTAAAGGATGGATAAATAGAAGCAAGTCAACCGAGAAAGGATAGAGCTAGTGGAAGACTAGTACACGTAGAAGGGGTGGCAAGTATAAAACCTGCAACACATTAAACAACACAGTAGCTCTGAGAACTATGAACAGTTCAGTGAACTCATATTGTTTTGAAAATATTTGTCTTGTTTTGTTTTCTGAAGTGAGGAGGGTTCCTAATGAGAGATAATATTGGAGAGGTAGTCCAGGGCCAGGTAATGAAGGACTTTATAGGTTTTCTAGAGATGGGATTTTATTGTGAAGTCCATGGGGGAGCCATTGAAGGACTTTAAGCAAGAGTTTCATGATACATATCTGTGTTTTGGAAAGATTATGGCAGGACAGTGGCAAATTGAGAGAGAGTGAGATTAGAGGCTGAGAGATCAGTCTTGAGGTTACTGAGGTAATTCTGGCAAAAAAATGACATGAGCCTGGATTGGAGAAATGGGTATGGAGACAAGTGGATGTATTCAAGCTCAATTTCAGAAGACAAATGGACAGGACTTAATGATGGATTGGAGGTAGTAGGGAAAGGAAAGAGAAGACAAGAATGACTCCCAGTTTTCTGGCTTGAGCAGCTCAGTGCTTGTTGATGCCATTTGTTGTGATGGGGAAGACAAGGATAGGATTTAGGAAGGAGTACATCTGGTGGGGGTTGGTAATGGAGTTCTGTATAGACATGTTTATGGTGTCAGTGAAATCCAAGCAGAGATAACCAGCAAGAAATTGACAATGCCTATCTGAATCTAGGAGAAAGATCTGAACTAGAGCTAGAGATTTAATATTTATCATTGTATGGATGGTGGCTGAAATCCCTGGAGTATATAAAACCACCCTGGGAGAGGCCTACACTGAGAAGAAAAGTGGGATGAGGACAGAATGCTGGGAGATCCCAATCAAAGTAGGAAAAGAACTAGGAAAGGATAGCATAACATTCAAGGGAACAGAAAGTTTCAGGAGAGAAGGAGGTGTCTTATATAGTAGGGTCATCATGGAAGATAAGGAATGAAAAATATTCATTGGATTTGGCAACAAGTAACTTAGTAGTGATTAGTGTCAGCAATAGGGCCAGCCCACAGATGTCTGAGGAGTGAGAGGGGCAAATATTTGTCATGAAATAAGGCACAAAACTTAAGTGCAGGCAGTTGGAGCAAGGCCTAGCCACCCAAGGAGGTGATATACAATATGAGCTTTCATGCTGGAGAAGTAGAGCAAAGACATTGGTGTGTGTTGTACTGGCTAGTCAGGAGAGGGACATGAGGGGAACACAAGGAGGAGGAAAGATGTACATTGCAATTTCCTAATTCAGGAGAAAATGGAAAGGTTTCTTGGTAGCCATGGCACCAGTCAGCTGACACAGGGAATGCCAGATGTTTGCAGGAGAATAAATTGAAGGACTAGTTGTTAATGCATCTGGGTTCTGGAATTCATGGGAAACACATTTTGTGGCAGTGGAACAGCAGGATGCAGGCAGGAGATAAGGAATTAAGAAACCTGGGCTCAGTTTCACATGAAACTCAGGCTAGCTTCATAAACTCTCAAGCTAGGCATAAAATGGGGGACAAACAGCCTTTCCCTGGGGACAAACAGCCTTTCCCTAGAGGGCAATCCAAACATTCCCCATGGTTTTGGATTATCCGTGATAATGCTTCTTTAGATGGCATGGATAATTAGGAGGTCACCATGTTTTAGATAAACAAAAGAACAATGTTCAAACAGGGAAAACTCTAAAAGAGTATTGAGGAATACTAGGCTCAGAAGAAAACAAACTGCCCCCTCCTCCCACCCCCAACTTCAGACAAACACACACTGATGGAGTATAATGCAGAGATAGCTTTCATAGCTAGTAGGGCAAAAAAAGAAGTGTTGGAAATGTCAACCTAAAATGTTTTGTTTAATCAAGTGGCAGGGGAAAAAATACCAGGGAAGAGAACAACCCGAAAGAATAGTTCTTCCAGATAATAACACCTACTCCTAAGAAAGAAAAGTGAAAGTCATATGTTAAGTTCAAATCTGAATATCTGGGTGAAAACGTCTTTATTTAACACTATGAGGCAGTTCATTTTTAAAGATTGCCATTCTCTTAAAGTTGGCTAAATAAGGTTTAGCCACTAGCAGGCTGGTGACCTTGGGCAAGTCACTTACCAGTTTCTTTATTTGTTGCATACATACAGTATTACAGCCCCTGAAAGATGTTTTGGAAACTGCAAAGCAGTGCACCAACATTAGGTAGGGACTTTTACCAGGCAGGGCATACCTTTGAGAAATCGGTTTGAGATAGCTTCAGCCAAAAACGGCTAGATTGCAGTTTTGCAGGAGTGCTAGGTGTTGTGTAAAGGTCCTAGTCTGTTCAAGAGGACTTTGGCAAAGAAAAAGTACACACTGCCCAGCAAGCTGTGCGCTTGATGTTTCCCCAAGGCAGGGGACAGACCTGCCAAGGGCTACAGCATATCTCAGGGGTGACCCAATGTTCCGTTCCGCTCCCAGCTCAAGAGAAACAGCTTGAAATATAAATGGGGCCCTCTGCTCAGCTAAGGAAAACAGTCCCAAATCTTTCTGAAATCTGCACACAAGGGGTACTGAGGGGCTGTCCTGCAGGGTTAATAGTGCTGGGGCCAGTTTAAACAATTCTGCTTGGCCGGCCGGGCGCGGTGGCTCACGCCTGTAATCCCAGCACTTTGGGAGGCCGAGGCGGGCGGATCACAAGGTCAGGAGATCGAGACCACAGTGAAACCCCGTCTCTACTAAAAATACAAAAAATTAGCCGGGCGCGGTGGTGGGCGCCTGTAGTCCCAGCTACTCAGGAGGCTGAGGCAGGAGAATGGCGTGAACCCGGGAGGCGGAGCTTGCAGTGAGCCGAGATCGCGCCACTGCACTCCAGCCTGGGCGACAGCGCAAGACTCCGTCTCAAAAAAAAAAAAAAAAAAAAAAATTCTGCTTGGCCCTGGGAACATCGGAGGAAAGGGAGGATGACTAAGCAGGACCTGGTTGTGCTTCAAGCATCCACGTTCATGGTTTTCTGCATGAGCATAGGTCTTATCTATTTGGGAAATAGGACATTCCTGCTCTCGACTCATGAAATATGGCTTGGTCTGGTTCAGTAACTTTGACAAGCATTCTTTGAAACTTTAGACTTTGCAAATACATTTTTAGGAACATATTTGACAGTGTGGAGTCTGTGTCTTTTAAATATTGAGGGAAAAATCTGTGCAGTGATATTCTAATTTCCTCCATCCCCCTCCCCCTCAGCCACTCAGATGTTTTCAAAAGAGAAGCCAGACTAAGGTTCCAGATGTTTGAAACCTAAATGAGGGCTCCTCATGAAATAAATCTACTGCCCTCCATTTCCAGAGATCAAAATCTTAGCCAGGGGTTTAACAATGAGGTCACTGTAGGCATGTTTGCCTGGTGTAGGACTGACATCTGATCAGATATATAAGATTTTATACTTTTAAAGGCTCCCCAACCCAACAAACAGCCCAGAGCTTCTCAGTTTCCTGGTTGTTGTGTCTAACTGCTTCTCATCCTGCCACAATCCATCGGGAAATGTCCCTTTGTGTCAAACCTTAAATCTCACTTGCACCGATTTGGGTCATTTTTATTTGCTGCATCTTTGCAGAGGTAAAGTAAGTCAATAAGAATCATCAGTGAGGAAAGTGGCTAGAGAATATGTCCAGGAAATTCACAGAAGAAATATAAATTTCCCGGTAATATGTGAAAAGACACTTAAACTCAGGGAATTAGAATGATTTTCACTCATCATATTAGCAAAAATATCAAGTGTTGGCAAGGGTGTAGAAACATGGGCATTTTTGTACAATGCTGATGGGAATATACATTGCAGAATACTTTGTAGCTTAATTTGGCAGTGGCTTTGAAGGTTAAAAATGTCTATTACCCTTCTACCAGGTAATTATGATCCTTAGTGTCTATGCTAGAGATGTATCTATGCTTGAGCTAGTATCTATGCTTGAACACAAGGAGGCCTGCTCAAAGATTTTCACTGGGCCGGGCGCGGTGGCTCAAGCCTGTAATCCCAGCACTTTGGGAGGCCGAGACGGGCGGATCACGAGGTAATGAGATCGAGACCATCCTGGCTAACACGGTGAAACCCCGTCTCTACTAAAAAATACAAAAAACTAGCCGGGCGAGGTGGCGGGCGCCTGTAGTCCCAGCTACTCGGGAGGCTGAGGCAGGAGAATGGCGTGAACCCGGGAGGTGGAGCTTGCAGTGAGCTGAGATCCGGCCACTGCACACCAGCCTGGGCGACAGAGCAAGACTCCGTCTCAAAAAAAAAAAAAAAAAAAAAGATTTTCACTGTAGCTCTGCCATTTTACAAATAGCAAAAATTTAGAAACAACCTAAGTAGCTGTCAAAAGGAGAATGGCTGAATTAAACTATGGGGTAGAGAAAAATATCTTAAGGACACGTTAAGTTTACAAAAAGGGCCCAGAATAAATACTTAGAATTCTATTTTGGACAAGAAAATCAGATAATGACACTATTTTTAGACATATGTGTACATATCTCTCTGATTATATATGGAAAAAGATAAGAATGACAGTAGTGGCACTGAGAGAGCATCAAGGGAGATTTTTGCTTTGTCTATACTGCTTGCATGTTGTTCAAGAATGCATTCATATATTTATTGTGAATTTTTTTTTCTAGAATGTCTCAGAGGTAAGGGTATGGATCTTGGTGGCTACAGTGAGAGGCAGCAGTAGGTAAGTTGGTGACGTAAATAGATGAGAAATCAAAGGACCCAGATAAAGGCCTGGAATCTGTCATCACTTTGCTATGTGATCCCAGGAAGTAATTTTCCTTCTGAGTCTGTTTCCTCTGTACAATCAAGGAATAATATGTGAAGCTTACTAAGAGACCTTCCCTTTCTCATATTTTACGATTCTCTAAGTCCATGTCTTTAATCTAGAATAGGTCTGGTCCCCTTTGATGAGAAGATGGATTTTTATTCTCTTCCTTCAAATTCTGGCATAGTTTGACATTTCACTTTACCCCAAATGTGAGATAATGAAAGAGAAGGTGGAACAGTCATTGTGTTCCCTGTTTGGCTATGGATTTGAAAGTTTGGTTGACCTATTTATACTACTACCTTCTTTTGACAGTATAAGCCCTTAGGCTTGTTTGAGTGTGATGAGAGTGCATTCACAATGCTAGAAATGGGAAGTTATGAACTCTGTAGGATGGCCATTAATCCTGGAAACACCCCCCCCCCACACACACACACACAGACACCCACACCCACACAGATGGAGCATCCCTAATCCAAAAATCCAAAATCCAAAACGCTCCAATGAGCATTTCCTCTGAGTGTCACATCAGTGCTCAGGAAATGGTGGATTTTGAAACATCTCAGATTTCAGATTTTTGAATTAGGGATGCTCAACTTGTGTATGTGTCTAATTTTTTTTTCAGATTGAACCCCTTTCAACACTTTTCCTGGGTTATACTAAAAATGCATTTTTTCAGTGAAAATCATAGACACAAATATCTAGGGGCTATGCATATTCAGGAACTGATAGAAGTGCTGTGTCAATGCACTGAGTTCATTGCAATTTGCACGACAATTTGAACTGTGCATTGCTAATGAGAGACAATACATGGACTATGTCACAACATTTTAAAACGTATCCTATGTTGTAATGTAATACCTATAAACCATTCTTTATGTATCATCACCTATATTTCTGGACTTTATGGCTACCCTGTTCTCTTGAGTCTATCACTAACAAGCAGGGTGATTTTGGACAAGTCACATCCACAGTCTGTAGATAACAATTGGAACACCTGTTCCCCAGACTGGGAGGGAAGAATCAAGTGAGCTATGAAAATGTACACTTATCTACAAACATCGTCACAGTCTGGCTCTCTACAACCTAATTGGCTTTTGGAAAAACTCCAGATGAAACTCTGAGGAAACCTTGGCATTAAGTGAATGAAGGAAACCTCTTCTTGGTACCTCAGAGACTTTGACCAATCTAACTCTGACTATCATCACTTAGCAAAGCTCCTTCCAGCTGGTCCTCATCACTTTGCTTGTTCCATGAGGTCATAAGAGTAAATTCTAAGCAGTTTATTTCTAAAGAAAACAGATAACGGCTCCCATGCAACTATTTGTCTTTCTTTTTTTTTTTTTTTTTTTTTTTTTTTTTTTTTTTTTTTTTTTTTTTGAGACGGAGTCTCGCTCTGCCGCCCAGGCTGGAGTGCAGTGGCCGGATCTCAGCTCACTGCAAGCTCCACCTCCCGGGTTCACGCCATTCTCCTGCCTCAGCCTCCCGAGTAGCTGGGACTACAGGCGCCCGCCATCTCGCCCGGCTAGTTTTTTGTATTTTTTAGTAGAGACGGGGTTTCACCGTGTTCGCCAGGATGGTCTTGATCTCCTGACCTCGTGATCCAACTATTTGTCTTTCAACAATGAAATAAGCAACTTACTCTCGCTCCTTTCTCAGGAAAACACTGACAGCTCCCACTGCAGTCTTGGCCCCCACACGGCTTTCCATAAGACTTCTCTCCCTATTAAAAAAAAGAAAAAGTTAATAAACCATGTGAACCAAGAAGCAATGTTGTCCCAGCAAACCTAACTCTTCGCTTCTTTACCAAGTAAATCTTTCGCGGCTTAATGATCTTATCTGATGTTGTCAGTAATCAAATGAAATAAAAACTAATCTTAAGCTAGCATCCTTTCAGGTCAGGTCTATACCTCATCAAATAAATAGCCGGTTTGGGAACTTTACTTTAGATACCTGCTCACTGGTAGAAATTTCAGGCACAATATACAACAGAATTACTTGGGGGCTGGAAATAGACTCTAGACATATTCCTGTGAAAACAGGTGTCCAGTGACTTATGGATTTGCACTCATTGATAAAATGTAGCTATAGCAGATAACTTGAATGGAATTCAAGTGCTAGATGTGTAGTGACATATGAAAATGGCTACCTTGTACTCTGCTCTCAGAATCGTTCTTTTCAAACTCCATTTCAGCACACCATTCAAACCTTACAGTGGCACTCCCATGCCCAGTTAGTCAGATCCAAATTCCTCAGTTGGTATTTTATAGTCCCCCGCAAGCTCTCTAACTTCACTTTTCCCTCTGCTCTGATTGATGGTGATGATTGCTAGCTGAATTTCTGCAAGGCCCGCACATGACCTGACATGTGCTGATCCTCACCAACCTCATCTCCTTTCTCTCTGGCTCACTCTGCTTCAGTCACACAGGAGGGCGTTCATTCTGTTCATTAAAAACATCAGGCCTGTTCCTGCCTCAGGGCCTCTGCCCTCGCTGTTCCTTTTTTTTTGCAATGTTCTTCTCCGAGATTTTTTTTTTTTTTAAATCCTGGCTTCTTTTCATCACTCAGGTCTCAGTTCAATTGTCCATTCTCAGAGAGGCCATTCCTGAGTCTCCAGTTACTTCCAATCATATAATTTCATTACCTTTTCATCATTAGACATTCTGTCTACTCCTACTAGAATGTAAGCTTCATGTAAGTAGGGACTTCATTGTCTTGTCCAACATTGTGTCTCCAATGTCTAAAACCATGGATGACACTCAAGGAATTTTTGGTGACCACATGAATGGAGTTAGGATTTGAACTCAGGTCTGACTAACTCCAAAGTCTTGACCTTAACCCTTAAGCCTTAGTGTTTTCTAAGTCCTTTGTCTACCAGAACCTCAATACAAAGACTCAACAATAAGAAAAACTGCAATTCTGACCATATCCACCTTGGGAAAAAAGCAAAACATAAATTCTAACCATTATCTGTAACAAGAACTTTATCTCTGGGATGCATGGATTTAGAACCATCCAACTTTTTAATGTTGGATGTTTTTTTCCAAAGAGAAAGGCATATTTATGAGCTGACCTCGCACTTAATCATTCTTGCCTCTGTGTACTGTGTGCCTTTTCCTAATTCCTAGAGAGCACTGTGAATTTCTCAGATGGTCTCTTATCTCTTTAGACATTCCCCCAACACTTTATCAGCACAACACCTTGGTAATAAGGTAGTGATGGCAAAGCTATGACAAAATATTACTATTTTAGATTCCAAACACCTTCCTTATACGTTCTAGTTTCTCTCTCTTATAAGCCCTTGACATGGCTAGTGCTATTGCACACTTTCCAGTTTACCTTCCATTTTATGGAATATAGGACAGGCAAGTTTTCATAAGGGTGAGATCAAGAGGTACTCTGGCAGGAGGAAGCTAGGGGCTGGGAAACAAGAGAGAACTGAGAGAGCAGCATTGAATTTTATCTTCACCTATGCTGACACCCTTGTCTAATGTTGACTACTATATTTCTTGGTATTAAGGATAATTTGTATTTCCTTCTCCATACATTCCTGTGTTTTCTAAGCAGTCTTCAACAAGCACATATAATTAATAAGAATACAAAATAATACATAATATTAAGTGATAAAAATCATCCCCTTCAAGGACGAGAACTTGACAGGTGTTGCCAAAGTTGAAATGGCATCTATTCGGAGCTATGGCTTACTTCCAAACAATGTCTGCTTGAGTGTTCCATAAAATTGATCTATAGTAGATGAAAAGTTTCCAGACCCCTCAAACATGGAGCAAAGAGGCTGGAAGCAAGGGAACTGGAAAAGAGGGGGGCAAAAAAACGATAGCAGAAGCTGAACAAACCCATAAGAATCAGAAGCTAAGGTTTCTTAGGAACTCGCCAGAACAAGGAGGCAAAGACACTCAGCTAACAGACAGGAAGTCATCACTGTCCTTTGTCACTGAGGAAAGTAACCAGAGAAGCCCTGTTGGCCACAAGGCAATTTCCTGTAATGCCAGCCCTGGCAGTTTCCCCAGGAGTCTTCAATTACAGTGAGGTGGGAAGAGTGAAGGCAGGCTTCCAGGGAACATGACCAGACTAGACCTGAGAAGCCTCTGCTTTATCCTGGCATGTCTGGGGACACTCCACCCTCTGCTTGACCAGGCCATGTGGCTGGTGTCATTTCCACCTTGGAATGCTCTCCCTTTTCTCTCAAGATCAAACCCTTCTTATACCCAAGAAAATTAAAACTGGAAAGGCTTTGGGAGATCATCTAATACAGTGGTTCTTAACTCTATTCAAGCAGTACCTTATTATTTTTATTATAATTATTACTCTCCCTTGCCATCCTAAAAAGAAATTCATAGGAATAAGTTATAATAAAAATGGAAGGAAAAATTTTAAAAGCACATAGTATGCCCTAACTGTATTGCAAAGAAAAAAAAAAAAAAGAAGAAAAGTCATTTGTAATAAAAAGATATGTATTTCAATATATAAAAGCTCATACATGGCTATATTAGTAGATGTCATTAAGTGGTAGTCAGAGGCCAACAGCTCTATAGAGAATTGCGATGAGTGTAACAGCCTGCTGACACAGAATGACACTGGGATGTAGTATTGATGATTCAAGTATCATGAATGCAGTTGCTATTAGTAAGTGCAGTGATTCTCTCAAATGATAACTCATGGTGATGATCGTGGGTGGGGGGCGGGAAGTACAATCTTCCCTTGATTTACTGGGCAGTTTTATTCGAGAAAACCATGAAAAAATTCATTTCAATATATAAAATGTGTTTATGTTCTAGACTTCAATAATTATAAACAGAGTTTTCATCTCCATGAATATCCAGAGGTCTTCTCTATCCTTCAGGATGCATAGTATTCAGAACACCTATCATTCCTGGCAGCCACCAAGTAAGTGTTCCCGACTCCCTGATCATTTCGACAATCACGAATGGCCTCACAAATTGCAAAATACCTCCTGGGGTGTACTTTTGTTAGGAAGTATTGGTCTAATCCAAATCACCCATTTTACAGATGATAACACTGAAGAAGATTATTTTGACTTGGGTCACACTGTTAACAAGTGGATTCTAACGCTTCTGAACATAATGCAATATTCTTCCTACTGTTCCATACCTCTCAAGGCCAAATTTAAGTTCCATATTTTCCATGACCACTTCAGCTTCAGTGAAACACAACAATACTCACTAAGTCCCATTCACTGGCTAAGTGTCACATGTTGTTATGGGAGAGTCTTTGCAATGTTCCTAAGATTGCATAGCTGAGAGTCTTGTTTCCTCATCCAGACTGTAACGTTTATAAGGGAAAAGTCAATTTATTTTACTCCTTTGTATAAAACCACAGTGTTAAGGGGCAAACCTATGTTCTAGCCAATATCTGAGGCAGTATCCCTTAATTAGGAATATAAGTTCTGGAGTCAGTCTGTACAGGTTTAAATCCCAGCTCTAATATTTCCGAGTTGGATGAACTTAGGCAAGTGACTTTATCTCTCTGAAACTAAATTTTCCTACCTGTAAAATGAGAATGGCAACAGTATCTACTGTATAGAGTTTGACTGGAGGACTCAATAAGATTAAGCATGCAAAACAGTACCTGGATCATAGTATTCACTTAGTATCAGCTATTATTATTATATTAATATTAGCTATACTAGACTACTCAGCATTTTTTGCAACATTCTGGTCTTTCTCTGGAGCTCCTTATCGAGTGCTGTGCACTGGTATGGTCATGCCAGTTTGTCTATGGC
Source organism: Papio anubis (assembly GCF_008728515.1). Classification (NCBI taxonomy): domain Eukaryota; kingdom Metazoa; phylum Chordata; class Mammalia; order Primates; family Cercopithecidae; genus Papio; species Papio anubis. The sequence goes on along the minus strand of NC_044996.1, from coordinate 45,180,527 downwards.
TGATGTTCACTTTGCTTGGTCAGGATGTCCATTTGGATTTGTTGATGTCTGTATATGTAATTATCAGAATCAAGAACATAACCACATTTTATAAATTGAAATGAATTTTTCATGGTTTTATTGTTACTGAATAAAAATGCCTAGTAAATAAAGCTAAGATTGTACTTTTTCCCCCCAGATCACCACCACGAATTATTTGTCATTTCAGAGAATCACTGAACTCACTTAACTTTTCTTTTTTGAGACGGAGTCTCGCTCTGTCACTCAGGCTGGAGTGTAGTGGTGTGATCTGGGCTCACTGCAGCCTCTGCCTCCCAGGTTCAAGCCATTCTCTGCCTCAGCCTCCCGAGTAGCTGGGATTACAGGCACCCACCACCACACCTAGCTAATTTTTGTATTTTTAGTAGAGACGGGTTTTTGCCATGTTGGCCAGGCTGGTCTCGAACTCCTGGCCTCGAACTCCTGGCCTCAAGTGATCTTCCCACATCAGCCTCCAAAATTATTTTTAAATGCTAAAAATATTTAGCAATTAGAGTTAAAGGTTAGGGTTTGCTAAACCATAACCCTAAATATTGCTAAATATTTTAAATATAATCTCTACTCCACACATCTATCCTTTTGCTGATGCTGGTTCCTATGTCTAAAATGCTTTCCTACTCCCTTTACCACAAACAAAATTTCTATTCATTCTTTTAAACCCAGCTCAACCATCTTTTTGGTGAAGACACCCTTATACTCTGCCTCCTTCTCAGCAATTTCAGGAGCAGTTCTTACTCTCTTCTCTTTGCTGATGGAGTTTTGCAGTATTTTACTCAATTTATTTGATTCTGCCATCAGACTGGGATCGGAACCATGTCTTATGCTTCTCTGCAGCCCTGTCACAAGCAGATATTCAGTGAAGGGCTGTGAAATAACTGCTCTCAGAACAACTGAGTTACAAGTGTTAGAGATCAGCGTCACCTGGGATTCTTCCTTTCTCCTGGGTCTCCTGAAATAAAGAGTTACATCACAGTGCCTCTACCACCAACCAATAGGCTTTTCTAGGCATCACCAGTGCTTTCTTGCATGGGAGTTGGCAAGGATGACAATGATGCAAAAGGTAACCCAGGAAGCAAGATAGGAAGTAACAGAGGCTTAGCTGAAGTGATTGGATTGCAAAGGCCAATTATCTTTGTGAGCAATTTTCTCCAGAAGCTTAGGTCACAGAAGACTGTCTGTGTATAATTTTATTCTCACCATTCATTCAACAAATATTTATTAAGTGCCTAGTCTGTGCTAGGTACTGTGTTAGGCATAGGTGATAGTGGCAGTATCATACAGCCATAAGTGAAACCAAGTCCTTGTTTTCCTGGTTAAAATTTAGAGGGAAGACAAACAGTAAATGAATATTACATACATATCTGTCAGGTGATCTGTATTATGGAGGAAACTAAATTGGGTAAGAGAGTAGGAAGTGTTGGGGTTAGTTTGTTATTTTATATAAGGGAGTCAGGGAAGGCCTTGCTTACAAGGGGAATTCTGAGCAGAAAACAATGTTTTTCAAAGCACAATCTTTGGCCCAGAATCATCAGTCCTGGGAAATTGTTAGAGTTGCAAATTCTTGTCTCCTCCACGATCCACTGAATCATAAACTTTAGGGTGGGGCTCAGAAATCTGTTTTAACAAGTCCTTCAGGTGATTCTGATGCACATAATGTTTGAGAAACACTGCTATAGAAGATGAAGGAATAAGTTATGTGAATATCTGAGGAAAGAGTATTCTAGGCAAAGGGAACAGCAAGTGCAAAGGCAGTAAATGAGAGAATATGCTTGATGTTTTGGCTACAGCAAGGAGGCCAGAATCCTGGAGTGCAGTGAATGGGGGGATGGGATACCTGATAAAGCCAGAGTTGGAGGAAGAGCCAGATCATAGAAGATTTCATAGACCAGTGTAAGAGCTTTGCCCCTGGAAATCCACTGAAGGGCTTGGAACATGTGAATGACACCAGTTGATTTACTTTTTAAGAGGGATTTCTCAAGCTGCCATGTGAACTGTAGTGTGGCAAGCACAGAAGCAGAAAGGCCACCTAGGAGGCTGTTGTGGTAATTCAGCAGGATGATGGATGTTTATAACAGAGGGGCAGTTATAGAGTCTGACAGAAGTAAAATGATTCTAGGTATGTTTTAAAGGTAGAGCTGCTAGGATTTGCTGATGGATTGGATGTGGGATGTGACTGAAAGGGAGAAGTCAAGAATGACTCCAAAGTTTCTGTACTAGACAACGAGAAGGATGAAATTGCCATTTATTCAGATGGAGAAAACTGTTGGAGAAGCTGGCTTTGGAAGCATCAGGAATTCTGGTTTTGAGATGTGTATAAGATATTCAAATGGAGGAGTTGAGTAGATAGCTGGCTATGGAAGTCTGGAATTCAAGGGAGATGCCTTAGTCAGTGTAGACTTGACTATGTTGTGGTAACAAACCTAAGATCTCAATGGTTTAGCACACAAAGTTTGATTTATCACTTATGTCATAATCCAATAAGACAAAAGCAGCTCCTCTTAGTGGCCTTCTCCAAAGGTGACTTGGATTTCCAAGCTGCTTTTGTCTAGCAACTCCACTATCTCAGATCCTAGTACCTGCTCTTAATTCCCTATTACGGGAAGTGATACATCTCTTGTGTTCATATTCCCTTTAAAAAGAACCAGACATACTGGAAAACCTAACAACATGGAGAGTAGGAGAGAGCAGGGTTTATCTGGAGATCACCATCTCTGCTATCATTGTTATATAAAGCCAAGGGGCTGGGTGTGGTGGCTCGTGTCTGTAATCTGTAATCCCAGCATTTTGGGAAGCCAAGGCGGGGGATTGCTTGAGCTGAGGAGTTTGAGACCAGCCTGGGCAACATGGTGATACCCCATCTCTACAAAAAAATTAGACAGGTGTGGTGGCATGTGCCTGTTGTCCCAGCTACTCAGGAGGCTGAGGCAGGAGGGTCACTGGAGCCCAGGAGTTTGAGGCTGATTGTGCCACTGCACCCAGCCTGAGTGACAGAGTGACACCCTGTCTAAAGAAACAAAAAACCTCCAAAGTAGATGAGATTACCAAGGGAGTGAAGGTAGATGAAGGGAAGAGAATACACCCTAGAAGTAAGCACTGAAGCATGTCATTGTTAAGAGAACATGAGGAGGTACTTGAGAAGGAATCTGAGAGGGAGTAGCCAGTGAGATGAGTAAAGAACCAACATCCAGAGGGGCCCTGGAAAGCAAGGAGGAAAAAAAGTGGTAAACCCAAATTGTTGACAGGTTGCATAAGACAAGATATGAAAACACACCAATGGATTTAGCAATGTGGTGATCTGTACCAGATAAATTTCAGTGGCTTAGTGTGGCTAAAAGCCAGATTGCAAGGGGTCCAATAGAGAGTGGGAAGTGAGGAACTGGAGAAATCCAGGATAGCCAATTATCTAAAGGGGTATTTGGAATGGAAGAAATGGCACTGTAGCCAAAGAGGGATATGGGGTAAGAAGTATGTTTAATTTTTTGTTAAGACTGGAGATATTGAAATATGTTAGTATTTTGAGGGAATATGTGTTGACACAGGAGACAGATGGAAAAATTGTTGGGGGTGACTTTAAATGTACAAGAGAGGATGTTATCTAATACACAAGTTGATGGAATGCCCTTAGGTAAGAGAATTGAAAGTTCATCCACAGTGACAGGTGGGAAGGCAGAATACATAGATACAGATGCAGGTAGGGTAGTTGATGTGGTAATGGAAGCATGCAGGCATTCTCTTCGTCATACTTATTTTTTCCTCTCAGTGAAACAAGAATCAAGGTTATCAACTGAGAATAAGAACAGGAAGGAGGTATTGGAGGTATGCAAAGAGATAAGGTGTGACATGATCAGTTAGGAGAGCAGGGAGAAGGCATGAACTAGGGAAATGTGGCAGGACTGCAAGGCAGCTCTAAGGGCCCACTTTAGTTTGGTGGTCATGGACTTAAAGGAACATCAGTTATCAATATTGTGAGGTTTTCTGTAGACTTGTCCAGCCACATGGATACATACGTAGATTAGAGGAAGAGTTGGATTTAATCAAGGCTGGGGTCTGCTAGGTGAGGATGATAAAGGAAAAGAGGGGCAAGGGAGTCAAGGGTATATGGAAAGAAGTGATTATGATTATGGACCATAGGATCTAGGTTTCCTGTGGAAGGAACTGAGCACAGGCAGTGGGCAAGGGGCACTAGAAAGGTAGTAGGATCAATGGATGATTGACTCTGGTGGGGTTAAAAAAATGCATTGGTTTTAGGATTGTGACTATGTCTCAGAAGAAAGAAGGTATGGTACTATAAAGACGCTAGCCCTGTTAATATTCCACACAGTGCAAAACAAGACAGTCCTTGGAATATAATAAATTCATCTTGAATTAGCACAGTAAATGAGTGTTGAAATGGCTGCTCATTCCTAGTTTCATACAATATAATAAAACTGTCCCCTTTTAATAACTTCAGGTTTCTTCAAAATGTCTTTCACATAACATCTCATGTGATTTTCCACCGCAAATCTGAAATAGATATTTTAGATGTATGTGTGTGTGTAGAGACGTAGACACATATGCAACATTACAACGATTTATTTATATCTTCACCTACCCTCCTAGACATTAGATTCCTTTGAGATGAAGATCTTGGTTTCACTATAAGACAAATCAATGGAAATCCTTTAAGCCTCAATTTGCTGAACTATAAAATAGGGATATTTTACTTTATAGGTTTTAGTGAAGTTAAATGAGTTGATGCTCTTTGTCAAGTGCTTGGCATATTGAGAATATGCTCAATCTATATTAGCTGGTATTATTTACAATTACAGTGTCTAGTACTGTGCATGAGGATGCCTAAAAGGTTCTCACTCAATGACTAATTCCCATTTTAAAGATGAGGAAATGAAAACTCAGCTGTTAAGTGACTTTTTCAGCATAGAAAATTAACTATAAGAGTGGGGATAAGAAACCAGGTACCTTCAACTGTGTGGTTCTTGTTTTTTTGTTTTGTTTTGTTTTTGTTTATGTTGTTGTTGTTTTTTAGTGGACCTGCTGCCACTAGTTCCAGGAATTGGCCTGAAACTTAAAAAGTCAGGAAAAGAAAGATGAGTGTTGAGAGATGCCTCTTTGGGGGTCCTTTTCATCAATATTACTCTACTTACTTCACAATATTATTTGTACTGTGTGTACATTTTCTAAATAATCTTCATATATAATTCTTATAACCACTTTTGAAACAAAGGAATTATTTTTCATATGACCATTTTCCAGATTAAAAAAAATCCTGAGTTTCAGAGAGTTGGTATCATTTGCTAGTTAAGTGACAAAGTGAAGACAGCCAAACATCTAAAAGAGAAAAATAATACAAGATGCTGAGGTGACCTTCCTTCACCTGCCAGTGGCCTCAGGGTCCAGAAATTCTGAGGCCTCTTTGGCTAGATCAGACCTATCCTGGGGCCACATTCACAATAATGGCTACAGTGAGCATCTGTTATGTGCCTAGTTAAGTAGTTCACTTTTGTTATCGCACGGAACTGTTCCACCTCCACTACGAGGTAGGCACTATTACCATTATCGTTTTACAAATGAAAAAACTGATGCTTCAAGGGGTTAGTTTGCCTTCCCAAGGTCAGTCAGCTAGGGAGCAGCGTAAATTCAGACCCAGGTTTGACTAAAAATCTTAGCTCTTCCCTTAAACCAGGCCCCCTTTAACATCACCCTACATTTCTGAGCTTCTTGCTAATAGCAGAGAATCCGGCTTTACTTTGAGCAATTCTAAAACAAAACCTAAAACCTTTGCATTGAAATGTGAACACACACACACACACACACACACACACAACACACATTAAACCAAGCTGGGTCCTGTCCCATGTTTTATGTACATTTGCCTTTTAAGAACAGCTCCCTATGAGTTCATGAATGAAAGACTCTGGGAAGAGAAGGAAGTGATCTGTGAGAGCTGGCTCCCTACCATGTGGGACTTGTCACCTATACTTTATTTTAAGGAAGAAGCTGACACCAGACATTTCTGAATATTTCAGGAAGCCATTTCCCTCCAACATCTGCTCAACTGTGTTCACACCATAGATAAAAACAACTGATGGCATCAGGGGTAGAAGAGGAACAGGCATGCCAGGTTTCACTTGAAAAGCTCTAGCCAGTCAGTATGAACCAGGGCCTGAGGGGATGTAGTACTATCCAGTTAGACCTTAAAGTAAATTCAACAAGCAAATGCTTAAGACACAAACAGGTAAACTAAATGTTGCCCATAATGTTCTTAAAATAGAAGCCTCTTTTTTCTCTGTTAGTAAGAATTTACTGAGTAGCTATGAAAGAACAACACTTCCCAAGGCTAGTCATAGGGAGCATGTGAGGAAGACGCAGATTTAGCAAATAAAAATACAGGATGCACATTAAGCTTGAATTTCAGAGAAACCACAAGTGATTTTTTAGTATGAGTATGTCCCAGATTAGTATATGTTCCATGCAATATTTGGGGATATACTTACACTTAAGATCTATTTGTTATTTAACTGCAATTCATATTTAACTGAGTCTCATCTATTTCGTCTGAAAACCCTACAAGTGGCATCATTGCACACTTGTGTGACAAATTCAGTTATGAAGTGTGTCAAAAGTAATTGTTAGTAATAATAGTTAAAATACAAATTCTTCACCTTAATTTTTCAGAAAATTAAGAGAGGATTCATGTTTCTTTCTGTAATTGAGTCACTCCTACTCATTTGCATTCTGATATGCTTTCCAAAGTAGGAGGGGAAAGTAGAGTTATAACTAACATTGCAATGATTAAATTTATTCATTTACTTAGCAAGTATTTATTGAGTGCCTGCTGTTAACTGGCCTGCTGTGTGCTTGCTAGACAATCTTTAATGCACACCTGCTATGTATAATGGCACTGTGTTGGGCACTATGGAAAAAAGACAAATATTTAGAAAACGTTACTTGCACTCAGGAAACTAAAAGCTTGATACAGGAGATAACTGCAGTCAAAAGGAGAAAGTGAGAAGTATCATCGGACAAGATAAAAATGTATCCTTCTAAAATTTGGATGGGATTGTTCTGTCTTCCCTCAAAAGCCTTTGATAGCTCCCCATTACCCACAAAGTTCAAAATTTAAGCATGACATTTAAGGGCACTCAGACTTAGGCTCAACCTACCATTGCAAGTCCACCTGTCACCCCCTCTAGTCATAGAGGTCTATTTATTATTATTCCATTTTCCTGGAATACCTTTCATGTTTCATCCATTTCTCTCGAAATTCTAGTCACATCCGTTCTTTTTCCTTTTTGTAAAAACTTTACTGAGATAGAACTCATATATCACACAATTCATACATCCTTTCTTTTTTTTTTTTTTTTTTTTTTTTTGAGACAGAGTCTCGCTCTGTTGCCCAGGCTGGAGTGCAGTGGCCAGATCTCAGCTCACTGCAAGCTCCACCTCCCAGGTTCACACCATTCTCCTGCCTCAGCCTCCCAAGTAGCTGGGACTACAGGCACCTGCCACCTCGCCCGGCTAGTTTTTTGTATTTTTTAGTAGAGACGGGGTTTCATCGTGTTAGCCAGGATGGTCTCGATCTCCTGACCTCGTGATCCGCCCGTCTCGGCCTCCCAAAGTGCTGGGATTACAGGCTTGAGCCACCGTGCCCGGCCCATACATCCTTTCTTAAATTTCACTTTCTGTCTTTTCCAACAATAGCACTGCTAACGTTTCACTGTTGTATTTGTTGCTCACTCTAACAGCCTCCCTTTTTGACTACTTTAGAGAAACTGTGGCCATAGTTTTCCAATAAAAATATTCAAAATTATTTCAGGTGATTGAGCTGGGCCTCAATTTCCTCAGTTGCGCAATGCATGGAGAAACTGTATGTCCTTCTACATCCTGTGAGCTTACTCTTGCTACTAGACCTTAAGTATGCAGTGAGTGTCATGGCCTTCGGTGGCTTGGCACAGAGCCTGTCTGCTAATTTATAACATGATAACGTTAGGAAAATCATTACAAGTTGAAAACAAACTCCTTTAATGTTCCTAGTTGGGAGATTAAGAATTTTGTTTTTAAGGCCAGGCGCGGTGGCTCACACCTGTAATCCCAGCACACTGGGAGGCTGAAGCAGGCGGATCACGAGGTCAGGAGATCGAGACCATCCTGGTTAACACAGTGAAACCCCATCTCTACTAAAAATACAAAAAATTAGCTGGCAGTGGTGGCAGATGCCTGTAGTCCCAGCTACCCAGGAGGCTGAGGCAGGAGAATGGTGTGAACCCGGGATGTGGAGCTTGCAGTGAGCGGAGATCTCGCCACGGCACTCCAGCCTGGGCGACAGAGCGGGACTCTGTCTCAAAAAAAAAAAAAATTTTTTTTTAAACCTACAGAAATAAGAAGGGTTGGGATTCTAGGACAGAGACTGTGTCCCATTAGAAATATCCTGACAGACTGTCTCCTCTGTTATTAAGTCCAAATGGTTAAGGGCAGTTCCATTTCTGTCTGTTGGACTAGTAGGACACAGTCCAACAAATGCCCAGTTGAGACAGATGGTGAGTTCATGTGTGTAGTTCTTCAGTAGTAGCAGTTATTAGGAAACAGAATAGGAGACAAATACAGGTCATTTCCACATTTAACACACAAATAGGCAAACTAAATGTTGCCCATAATGTTCTTTTTTTTTTTTTTTTTGAGACGGAGTCTGGCTCTGTCGCCCAGGCTGGAGTGCAGTGGCCGGATCTCAGCTCACTGCAAGCTCCGCCTCCTGGGTTTACGCCATTCTCCTGCCTCAGCTTCTCGAGTAGCTGGGACTACAGGCGCCCACTACCTCGCCCGGCTAGTTTTTTTCGTATTTTTTAGTAGAGACGGGGTTTCACCGTGTTAGCCAGGATGGTCTCGATCTCCTGACCTCATGATTCGCCCGTCTCGGCCTCCCAAAGTGCTGGGATTACAGCCCATCATGTTCTTAAAATAGAAGCCTCTTTTTCCTCTGTTAGTAAGAATTTACTGAGTAGCTATGAAAGAACAACACTTCCCAAGGCTAGTCATAGGGAGCATGTGAGGAACACTCAGATTTAGCAAATAAAAATACAGGATGCACATTAAGCTTGAATTTCAAAAAAACCACAAGTAACTTTTTAGTATGAGTATGTCCCAGATTAGTATATGTTCCATGCAATATTTGGGGATATACTTATACTTCAGATCTATTTGTTATTTAACTGCGATTCAAACAACAAATTCTGTTGTTAATTATGTACAAGGCTTACATGTGTTGATAAGGCAAAAGATGTTTTAACTTGCTCACAGATGGGGAAAGGTGACACGTGGAGAAGTCTAACTAGGAAAGTTGAATGCCTCATAGAAAATCCATCCCTCCTGACTAGGGGGAAAAATCAGAAGGAAAAAAAATCCTACAAAGTACAAAACCCAGCAAATACACCAGGACCTCTGTCTTCATTTGCCAAGAACAACATATTACTTTTACCTATTTTTTTGGCTGCAATTTTAAGCTGTAAATACTTTCAGAAGTTAATTTTCAATTTTGCTTGCAGCATGAGCAAGACAAACCAACTTGTCACGTATGCCTGCATTTCTAAAATTAGGAGAAACAGCCCTAATCCCTTCTCATAGGCAGAAAATAGAAACAAGTCAAGTAGTCTACTTAGTTGGTGGGAACGGACTTTAAAAAGCATCGTGCTAGAAAAAAAGCACTGTATGTCATAAGCAAACTTCAAACTCCAGTTTAAGCTTTTTGGGCATAATCAAAGCCATAGGTGAAGGAGTGGTCCAGTATTTTTGTCTCTAATTCCATATTTCATGACTTCAAAGCTCATCTACTTTTCTTTTTGTTTCTAAGCACAGTGAGATGCAAAACTAATTTTTAAAAGCCCTTCTGTGGCAAGACTTTATCTTTGGTAATTCCTGTGCAAGACATAAACTACCAAATCTCATTGAAGAAGAAGTAGAAAATCCTAGTAGTCCCTTAGCTATTAAATAAATTGAATTTGCAATTAAAAACCTTCCAATAAAGGAAACTCCTGGGCTAGATGTCCTTACTGGTGATTTCTACCAACATTTAAGGAATAAATATATTGATCCTACGCACATTCTCCCAGAAAATCGAAGATGAGGGATTTTCTTTTCTCCTCGCTCCCTCCCTTCTTTCTTTCTTTCCCTCCCTCTCTCTCTCTCTCCCTCTCTCCCTCTCTCCCTCTCTTTCTTTCTTTCGAGATGAGACGGAGTCTCGCTCTGTCACCCAGGCTGGAGTGCAGCACTCCGCCTCCTGGGTTCACGCCATTCTCCTGCCTCAGACTCCCGAGTAGCTGGGACTACAGGCGCTAGCCACCGCGCCCGGCTAATTTTTGTGTTTTTAGTAGAGACGGGATTTCACCGTGTTAGCCAGGATGGTCTCAATCGCCTGACCTTGCGATCCACCCGCCTTGGCCTCCCAAAGTGCTGGGATTACAGGCCTGAGCCAGGGCGCCCGGCCGACAGATGAGGGATTAATTTCTAACGCACTCTGTGAGTCCAGCATTACCCTTACAGACCAATATTTTTCAGGGATATAGATATAAAAATTCTTAACAAAAATTCACAAAATTGAGCCTAACAATATATAGAAATGATGGTACATTGAGACCAAGTTCAGTTTATTCCAGGAATGGTAGTTCGGTTTAACATCTAAAAATTAGTCAATGTAACTCACCATATTAGCAGACCAAAAAGAAAAAAACAAACAAACCTGTGATTATCTCAATAGATGCAGGAAAAGAATTTGAGAAAATCCAGCCTCTACTGTGATAAAAACTCAAAGCAAACTAGAGATAGAAGGGAACTTCTTCAACCTGCTAAAAGGCATCTATGGAAAATACTACAGATATCACTGAATGCTTTCCCTGCTAAGATTGGGGGCAAGGCAAAGATGTCCACATTTACACTTCTATTCAACATTGTGCTAGAGTTTCTCGCCAGTATAAAAAAGGCATCCAAATTCGAAAGGAAGATGCAAAACAAGTCTTTATTTACAGATAACATGATCTATATAAAATATAGCATGAAATCTACAAAAAAGCTACTAGAACTAGTGAGTTTAGTAATGCTGGATGATACAAGATCAATATACAAAAATTAGTTGCATTTCTGTAAACTAGCAACAAACAATTGGAAACTGAAATAAAAATGCCATATGATAACATCAAATATATAAAACACTTAGGAATAAATCTGACAAAAGATGTGCAGTGCCTTTGCATGGCAAACTTAATTGCTGAGAAAATTAAAGAAGGCTTAAATAAATGGAAAGATATCGTTATGATATCAATTTTCCCCCAATTGATGAGCAATTTGAAAATATATATGAAAATCCAAAGGATTTAGCATAGCCCAAACAACTTAGAAAAAGAAAAAGCTGTAAGATTTACAGGACCTACTTCAAGACTTATTGTGAAGCTGCAGCAATAAAGAGAGTGTAAAGATAGACAAATGTATGAATGAAACAGAATAGAGTCCAGAAATAGATCCACAAATATATAGTCAACTGATTTTTTTTTTTTTTTTTTTTTTTTTGAGACGGAGTCTCGCTCTGTCGCCCAGGCTGGAGTGCAGTGGCCGGATCTCAGCTCACTGCAAGCTCTGCCTCCCGGGTTTACGCCATTCTCCTGCCTCAGCCTCCCGAGTAGCTGGGATTACAGGCGCCTGCCACCTCGCCCGGCTAATTTTTTGTATTTTTTAGTAGAGACAGGGTTTCACCGTGTTAGCCAGGATGGTCTCGATCTCCTGACCTCGTGATCCGCCCGTCTCGGCCTCCCAAAGTGCTGGGATTACAGGCTTGAGCCACCGCGCCCGGCTAGTCAACTGATTTTTGACAAAGCTGCAGTGATAGTCCAGTAGAGAAAGAATAGTCTTAAACAAATGGTGCTGAAACAATTGGACATTCAATATGCAAAATAAACAAATGATTAACTTTGATCTATACTTGACACTATGTACAAAAATTAACTCAAAATTTATTGTAGATATAAATATAAGCTTGAGACTTTAAAATTTCCAGTAGAAAAATTAGGAGAAAATCTTTGTCCTCTTAGATTAAGCAGAGATTTTGATACACCAGAAACTTGAAGTATGAAAGAAAAATAATGAAGAAATTGAACATCATCTAAATTAAAACTTACTTTTTGAAAGATATTCTTTTTTTTTTTTTTTTTTTGAGATGGAGCCTCGCTCTGTTGCCCAGGCTGGAGTGCAGTGGTGCATGGTCTCTGCTCACTGCAAGCTCTGCCTCCCAGGTTCACGCCATTCTCCTGCCTCAGCCTCCCAAGTAGCTGGGACTACAGGCACCCGCCACCACGCCCAGCTAATTTTTTGTATTTTTTTTAGTAGAGACGAGGTTTCACCATGTTAGCCAGGATGGTCTCGATCTCCTGACCTTGTGATCCGCCCACCTTGGCCTCCCAAAGTGCTGGGATTACAGGCGTGAGCCACCATGCCCAGCCTGAAAGATATTCTTATGAGAATGGAAAGATAAGCTCTAGACTGAGAGAAAATATTTGCATATTATGTATCTCAGGGATCTCCAACTCCCAGGACACAGACCCGTACCTGTCTGTGGCCTGTTAGCAACTGGGCCACACAGCACGAGGTGAGCAGTGGGCATGTGAGCACCTGAGCTCTGCCTCCTGTCAGATAGACGATGGCATTAGATTCTCATAGGATCGCAAATCCTGTTGAAAATTGCACATGCAAGAAATCTAGGTTGCATGCTCCTTATGAGAATTGAACTAATGCCTGATGATCTGAGGTGGAATAGTTTCATCCTGTAAGCATCCCTCGCCCCACACCCCACACCCCGGTCCCGTGTATGGAAAAATTGTTTTCCACAAAACCAGTCCCTGGTGCCCAAAAGGTTGGGGACTGATGACATTATCTCATATGGCAGCAGTCCCCAGCCAGTCCCAGGGGTTGGGGGCCTCTGTCATACAGGGCTATTGGTACAGGCAGCATCATGAATGAGTATCAAAATAATTATGCTGAGTAAAAAGCATAATTATTTTGTAATCATATAGAAAAGCACACATCTTTTATATTTACGTTTCCATATAATTCTAGCCAATTAAAATTTATCTATAGTGACAGAAAACAGATTTGTTATTGCCCAAGGATGGGGGCTGGCAGAGAGGGGTGAGAGAAGGTATTACAAAGGAACATGGAGGAACTTTTGCAGATAATGGACATGTTCATTATCTTGATTGTGGTGATGCTTTCATGCTTGTACATATTTGTCTACACTTATTAAATTGTACAGTTTCAATATGTTCAGTTTACTATAAGTCAGCTATATCTCAGTAACATTGTTAAAAAAAAAAAACACACACACACAACAAAGGGACTCAGAAGTCATTCTGAATAGGCTCCCACTGCCCAAATAAGTGATGGCCTGAACATCAAGAATGACAACTGCATTCAATTAAATTTGTAAAATATTTAGAACTTCATGGTTCATAATGGTATCCTACACACAATAAAACCCCTCACAGGTCACTTTTGGAGGATGCCAGGGAAATAATTATTTTTTAAATTTGTTTAAAAAAAAAGATAGTGGAATCAAGCATTCATCTTGCCTTTCCTAAATGAACTATAACTCAGGATAACCATAACAATTAATGAAGGGATGTTTCTCCTAAGTGAAGTATTCAGGTCCTGTATGCATAAGAAAAGACAGAATTATAGAATCAACATTTGCAGCTCCCAATGAAGTAATGGATTGAGGTAATGGATATCAACAGCTGCTAGTATTTCAGAAAGAAGATGAAGCAGACATTGCAGACATTTTGTACATCAATAATGATGGAAGAATAAAACACTACCTGATTAAATAGTTTTGCAGAAAGAGAGGAAGGGGAAGAGGGGGAGGAAGGGGAAGAGGGAAAAGGGGAGAGCAGGAGGGAGGCAGAGATGAAGAGGGAGAGAAAGAGAGAGAGAAATGGAATATGATCAAGTCTCTAGATCTAACTACCAACACTTTACAATACCAACACCAACCAATACCAATACCAACCAATACCAATACCAACACCAACCAACAAATCAAAACTGTGGGAAACTTACAAGACAAAATGATCCAGTTTTTTCAACAAAAGATTTCAGGGATAGAAAAGAGAGATTGAGGAGAAGCAACAGATTAAAGCCATTATGAACAACAGTATGGAGATGCCTGAAAAAATTAGAAATAGAACTACTACATGATCTGGCAATTCCAAAGGAATATGAAATATCCAGAGGAAATGAAATCATGTTAAAGAGATATCTGTGATCCCAGATTTATTGCAGCACTATTCACAATAGCCAAGATATGAAGTCAACCTAAGTGTCCATCATTGGATGGATGGATAAATAAAATGTGGTACATATATACACGGAGAAATGCTATTCAGCCATAAAAAGAACAAAATCTTCTCATTTGCAACAACACGGATAAGTCTAGATGATATTATGTTAAGTGAGATAAGTCAAACACAGAACAAATATCACATGATCTCATGTATGGAATCTAAAAGAAGTTGATCTTACAGAAGTAGAGAGTAAAATAATGGTTACTAGAGGCTAAGGAGAGTGGGAGTGGGGCTGCGAATGATGGGGAGAAGCTGGTCAATGGATACAAAGTTATAGTTAGAGAAGAGGAATAAGTTCTGGTGTTCTATTGCACAGTAGGGTGACTGCAGTCAAAAGTAATATTTTGTATAGTTCAAAATAGCTAGAATAGAGGAATTTGAATGTCTTACCACAAAGAAATGATAAGTGTTTGAGGTGATGGATATGTTAATTACCAGGATTTGATCATTACACAATTTATGTATATATGGAAACATCCCACTGTACCCTATAAGTATGTACAATTATAAGTCAATTTAAAAACAAAATAAAACTTAAAAAATACAATGACCTAAGAGACTTATCATCCAATCACAGTGTAGGGACTTTATTTGAATACTCAATTGTAAGGAAGCAAATCCATTTATAAAACAATGGGGAAATATGAACATTGTCTGGATATTTGATTATATTATATTATTGTCAATTTTGTTGGTGTGATAATGGGATTTTGGATGTTTCCATAACTCACTTTTAAGAGATACTTAATGAAATACAGATGAAATGAGATTATTTCTGGTATTTGTTTCACAATGATTGAGGATGAGGAGAAGTGAGGAGTGTTGGAAATGAGACTGTCTATGAATTGGTAAATTTGAAGCTGAGCAATTGGTACATGGGAGGAGTTTCATTGTACTATTGTATTTTTTATGTTTGAAATTTAAGTTTTATTTCATGTTTGGGATTTAAGTTTCTGAGTTGGTAAATGGACAGATTAAGGTGAATGATTGAACCTTTGTGGGAGGGGAATGAAAAAGAGGAGTTGAAGGTGACTCTTCCAGCTTGAGCAACAGGGAGGATGGTAGCGCCATTTGCTGAGATGGGCAAGCATGGAATAGGACTAATTTGTGTGTATGTGCATGCGTGTGCGCGTGTAGAAAATGAGTTCGGTTTTGGACGTGCTGAGTTTGAAATATCTGTGAATGGCCAGGAAAATATGTCTAAACAGTTATATATATACAGGCTTGGAGCTTAGAAGAGAGATTTGGGATAGAACATAGAATTATGCAAGGATGAGTTTGTGCAGAGAGTGAAAGAGTTCTGGGAAAAAGCCCTGAGGAACATCTACCTTAAAGATCTGTGCAACGGAAGTAGGGTTCAAATTTATATGGCTACAAAGCAGAATGGGACAAAGACTGCCACTGGGGAGCTCAAACTTTAACCAGGGATACACATTCAATTAAATTCTATAGGCCTGGTCCTGGCCCAGACACTAGGCAGAAGACACTACTTTGAAAATACTCATGTGCTGTCACGCATGGCTCTCCAAGTACTCTATGAGCATTAATTAGTCTTATCTCTAAAAAGACTGTAAATGACTCCAGTGCAGAGAGTCAGAGAACAGCTTGCATCCTTAGGAATAAGTGGAATTCACTATGTTTTAAAGACATGATCGGCCGGGCACGGTGGCTCAAGCCTGTAATCCCAGCACTTTGGGAGGCCGAGATGGGCGGATCACTAGGTCAGTAGATCGAGACCATCCTGGCTAACATGGTGAAACCCCGTCTCTACTAAAAAATACAAAAAACTAGCCGGGCACGGTGGCGGGCGCCTGTAGTCCCAGCTACTCGGGAGGCTGAGGCAGGAGAATGGCGTTGTAAACCCAGGAGGCGGAGCTTGCAGTGAGCCGAGATCCGGTCACTGCACGCCAGCCGGGCTCACAACCCCATGCTACGGTATAAAAAAAAAAAAAAAAAGGACATGATCCTTCCCTGAAATACCCAGGGCTGGCCTTTTAAATGGGTGATGAATGCAGACTAGGTGCTGATAGAGCCTGAAAACTGAGTAGACAATCCTGGAAACCAGGAGGTGGAAGGCAGGGGACAGGTAACTGCCACCAGCCCATATATTCAGTTTCTAATTTGGCCCAAATCAAGTTGTCAGAGATACAGGTGGTCTCAGCAGGAGCATCTGCGTGCCTGTTTTCACTCCACAGCTATACCAAATCATTTTTCCAACCCTAGCTTGGGTTCCAGAGATTAAGCCAAGTTTAGGGGAAATGCTGGCAAATCTGAGGTTTCTTATATCATCACAACTATGTCATTACACTTGGTGCACAAAGCTAAGATTCAATGAATGTTTATTGAATTAATGTATTGAGTAGATGTAACCAAACAGGATAGTCTAAAGTAAAGAGGGGAATCTATTTTTACCTCTATTTTTGCAAGGTTTCTCCTTCTGAATTTAATAAATTTCCCACTTGCAGATAAATGTCTGAGTGTCCTTAGTTATCATCAGGTGTAAAGGACATCATGAAATGCCCCTAGGTGCTTTGCTTGTGGCTTTATTTTCCCGCCTTGACCTACCTTTGTCAATGTGTTTTGTCACATTTTGCCACATTATGCAAATTTCTCTGTACAGAGGTCTCTTCTAAATATTCCCAGAGCGTAGCACTGTGCCTCGTACATTAGTAGGTGGTTGATATTAGTTTGGGATCTCCAGATAATATAGCCAAAATGATATTTGTGTGTGTGTGTGTGTGTACACTCATGTCGCTCAATAACTAGGATACATTCTGAGAAATATATCCTTAAGCAATTTTGTCATTGTGCAAACATCATAGCATACTTACACAAACTTAGATGGTATAGCCTACTACATGCTAGGCTATATTTTATAGTCTATTGGTCTTGGGATAAAACATGTACAGCATGTTACAGTACTGAATACTTCAGGCAATTGAAACACGATGTTAAGTAATTGTGTGTTTAAATACATCTCAACATTAAAAAGGTACGAAAGATACAGCATTAAAATATTATGGAACCACTGTTTTATATGCCATCCGTCCTTGACCAAAGCATTATTTGTGGCACATGACTGTATTTATATTAAAGAATTAGCCCACTCAATTGTGGGAACTAGCAAGTCTGGAATCTGCAGGGCAGGCTAGCAGGGTAGAGACCCAGGGAAGAGATGACGTTGCCGTCTAGAGTCCAAAGGCAGTTTAGAGGCAGAAATCCTACTTTGTCAGGAGATCTCAGTCTTTTTCTCTTGAGGCCTTCAACTAATTGGATGAGGTCCACCCACATTATGGAGGGTAATCTGCTTTACACAGAGTCTACTGATTTATTGGTTTCTATAGATTTAGGGGGTACAAGTGCAGTTGCGTTACATGAATATGTTGAGTAGTGGTGAAGTGTGGGTTTTTGGTGTTAACCACCACCTGAATAGTACACATTGTACCCAATAGGTAGTATTTCATCCTTCACCCCACTTCTACACTGCAACTTTTGGAGTGTCCAATGTCTATTATTCCTTTCTGTATGTCCATGTCTAAGTCATTTTTTATCTCCCACTTATGAGTGAGAATATGTGGTTTTTGACTTTCTATTTCTGAGTCATTTCACTTAGGAAAATGGCCTCCAGTTCCATCCATGTTGCTGCAAAAGACATGATTCCATTTTTTGTGTGTGTGGCTGTCATTCCATGGGATATATACCACATTCTTTTTATAGAAACATCCAATGATGGACATTTAGGTTGATTGTATGACTTTGCTGTTGTGAATAGTGCAGGTGTCTCTTTGATACAATGATTTCTTTTCCTATTGGTAGATACCCAGTAGTGAGATTGCTGGACACACAGTAGTGGTAGTTCTATTTTTAGTTCTTTGAGAAACTTCCATACTGCTTTCCATACCAGTTGTACTAATTTACATTCCCACCAACGGAGTATAAGCATTCTTTTCTCTGCATCCTCACCAACATCTGTTGTTTCTTGCCTTTTAAATAATAGCCAGACTGCTGTAAGAAGGTATCTCATTGTAGTTTTAATTTGAATTTCTCTGATGATTAGCGATCTTGGGCATGTTTTCATGTTTGTTGGTCACCTGCATTTCTTCTTTTGAAAAAAAACAAAAACATTTGTTCATGTCCTTTGCCCATTTTTAACAGAGTTATTTGTTAGTTTTTTTTTTTAATTTAAATTTAGTTCCTTGTAGATTCTAGATATTAGCCCTTGACTGGAGGCATACTTTGCAAATATTTTCTTCCATTCCATAGGTTGTCTTTTTACTCTCTCAATTATTTCTTTTGCTGTGCAGAAGCTTTTTAGTTGCATTAAGTCCCATGTGTCTATTTTTGTTTTTGTTATGTTTGCTTCTGAGGATTAGTAATAAATTTTTCACCTAGGACAACGTTCAGAAGTATTTTTCCTAGTTTTTTTTTTTTTTTTCCTAGAGCTTTTGTAGTTTGAGATCTTACATTTAATCTATCTTGAGTTAATTTTAGGATATGGTGATAGATATGGGTTCAGTTTCATTCTTCTGCATATGCTGTTCAATTTTTCCAGCCTTATTTATTGAAAGAGGGCCCTTTCCCCAATGAATATTCTTGTCAATTTTGTCAAAGATCAGTTGGTTGTAGCTATGTGGCCTTTCTGCTGGGTTCTCTATTCTATTCTACTAATCTATGTGTCTTTTTTTAAACTAGAACTATACTACATCATGATCAAGTGGGTTTTATTCCAGGGATGCAAAGATGGTTCAATATGCAAATCAATAAATGTGAGTAACCACATAAACAGAATTAAAAACAAAAATCATATAATCATTTCAATAGATGCAGAAAAAACATTCGATAAAATCCAGCATCCCTTCATGAGAAAAACCCTCAACAAACTAGATAGAGAAGGAACGTACCTCAAAATAATGAAAAGCATACATGACAAACCCACAGTCAACATCATATTGAATGGGAAAAAGTTAAAAGGATTCCCTTTAAGAACGAGAACAAGACAAGTATGCCCACTTTCACCACTCCTATTCAACATAGTACTGGAAGTCCTAGCTAGAGCACTTAGGCAATAGAAGGAAAAAAAGGCATCCAAATTGGAGAACAGAAAGTCAAATTATCTGTGTTCATTGATGATATGATCTTATATCTAAAAACCTAAAAGACTCTTAGATTTGATAAATGACTTCAATAAATTTGCAAAATATAAAATCAATGTGACAAAATTAGTAGTGTTTCTATATACCGATAACAACAAAGCTGAGAACCAAGTCAAGAACTCAATCCCATTAACAGTAGCCACAAAACAATACCTAGGAATACATTTAACCAAGGAGGTAAAATATATCTACAAGGAGAACTACAAAACACAAAACATTGGTGGAAGAAATTGTAGATGACACAAACAAACAGAGAAACAACCCATCCTCATGGATTGAAAGAATCAATTTTGTGAAAATGACCATACTGCCCAAAGCAATCTACAGATTCAATGCAATTTCTATTAAATTATCTACGTCATTTTTCACAGAATTAGAAAAAACAATTCTAAAATTCATATGGAACCATAAAAGGGCCTGAATAGCCAAAGGAATCCTAAGCAAAAAGTATAAAGCTGGAGTTACCACATTACCTGACTTCAAATTATACTGCAGTCTCCTGGTATAAGTGCTCATCACATCTTAAAAATATCTTTACAATAACACCTAGACTAGTATTTGACCAAACATCTGGTCATCATAGCCTAGCCAAGTTGACACATAAAATTACCCACCACAGTGGTTATAAACTAGAACTGAAATCACCTGCGAACTGCCTGCATTTGCATATTTACTTCTGAACATCAAGTAGTGAATACAGTGGGCACACAGATATTAGGGAACACCAGGTCATTAGTTCATTTCTTTTTTTTTGTACACATAATTATTTATTCAGTCCTGGAATATTGATTTCAGATTGTTGGCCTTGTGAGAAACAAATATAATGTCTTCGTACAGTTCCTTTTTTTTTCTTTAGTCTTACAGTCTCCACTCATTTCCAAAGTTACTTAGGTCAACACTTCTTTTTCCCTATTATTTTCAATGACATCATTTTATACACTTTTTTCTTTTTTTATTATACTTTAAGTTCTAGGGTACATGTGCACAACATGCAGGTTTGTTACATACGTATACATGTGCCATGTTGGTGTGTTGTACCCATTAACTCATCATTTACATTGGGTATATCTCCTAGTGCTATCCCTCCCTGCCCACCCAACCCCATGACAGGCCCCGGTGTGTGATGTTCCCCACCCTGTGTCCAAGTGTTCTCATTGTTCAATTCCCACCTATGAGTGAGAACATGCGGTGTTTGGTTTTTTGTCCTTGCGATAGTTTGCTGAGAATGATGGTTTCCAGTTTCATCCATGTCCCTACAAAGGGCATGAACTCATCCTTTTTTATGGCTGCATAGTATTCCATGGTGTATATGTGCCACATTTTCTTAATCCAGTCTATCATCAATGGACATTTGGGTTGGTTCCAAGTCTTTGCTACTGTGAATATTGCCACAATAAACATACGTGTGCATGTGTGTTTATAGCAGCATGATTTATAATCTTTTGGATATATACCCAGTAATGGGATGGCTGGGTCAAATGGTATTTCTAGTTCTAGATCCTTGAGGAATTGCCACACTGTCTTCCACAATGATTGAACTAGTTTACAGTCCCACCAACAGTGTAAAAGTGTTCCTATTTCTCCACATCCTCTCCAGCACCTGTTGTTTCTTGACTTTTTAATGATTGCCATTCTAACTGGTGTGAGATGGTATCTCATTGTGGTTTTGATTTGCATTTCTCTGAGGACGAGTGATGATGAGCATTTTTTCACGTGTCTGTTGGCTGCATAAATGTCTTCTTTTGAGAAGTGTCTGTTCATATCCTTTGCCCACTTTTTGATGGGGTTGTTTGTTTTTTTCTTGTAAGTTTGTTTGAGTTCTTTGTAAATTCTGGATATTAGCCCTTTGTCAGATGGACAGATTGCAAAAATTTTCTCCCATTCTGTAGGTTGCCTGTTCACTCTGATGATAGTTTCTTTTGCTGTGCAGAAGCTCTTTAGTTTAATTAGATCTCATTTGTCAATTTTGACTTTTGTTGCCATTGCTTTTGGTGTTTTAGACACGAAGTCCTTGCCCATACCTATGCCCTGAATGGTATTGCCTAGGTTTTCTTCCAGGGTTTTTATGGTTTTAGGTCTAACATTTAAGTCTCTAATCTATCTTGAATTAATTTTGTATAAGGTGTAAGGAAGGGATCCAGTTTCAGCTTTCTACATATGGCTAGCCAGTTTTCCCAGCACCATTTATTAAATAGGGAATGCTTTCCCTATTTCTTGTTTTTGTCAGGTTTGTCAAAGATCAGATGGTTGGAGACGTGTGGTATTATTTCTGAGGGCTCTGTTCTGTTCCACTGATCTATATCTGTGTTTTAGTACCAGTACCATACTGTTTGGTTACTGTAGCATTGTAGTATAGTTTGAAGTCGGGTAGTGTGATGCTTCCAGCTTTGTTCTTTTGGCTTAGGATTGTCTTGGCAATGCAGGCTCTTTTTTTAGTTCTATATGAACTTTAAAGTAGTTTTTTCCTATTTTGTGAAGAAAGTCATTGGTAGCTTTATGAGGATGGGATTGAATCTATAAACTACCTTGGGCAGTATGGCCATTTTCATGATATTGATTATTCCTATCCATGGGCACGGAATGTTCTTCCATTTGTTTGCGTCCTCTTTTATTACATCAAGCACTGGTTTGTAGTTTTCCTTGAAGAGCTCCTTCACATCCCTTGTAAGTTGGATTCCTAGGTGTTTTATTCTCTTTGGAGCAATTGTGATTGGGAGTTCACTCATGATTTGGCTCTCTGTTTGTCTGTTATTGGTGTACAAGAATGCTTCTGATTTTTGCATATTGATTTTGTATCCTGAGACTGCTGAAGTTGCTTATCAGCTTAAGGAGATTTTGGGCTGAGATGATGGGGTTTTCTAAATATACAATCATGTCATCTGCGAACAGGGACAATTTGACTTCCTCTTTTTCTCATTGAATACCTTTTATTTCTTTCTCATGCCTGATTGACCTGGCCAGAACTTCCAACACTATGTTGAATAGGAGTGGTGAGAGAGGGCATCCCTGTCTTGTGCCAGTTTTCAAAGGGAATGCTTCCAGTTTTCGCCAATTCAGTATGATATTGTCTGTGGGTTTGTCATAAATAGCTCTTATTATTTTGAGATATATTCCATCAATACCGAATTTATTGAGAGATTTTAGCATGAAGGGCTGTTGACTTTTGTCAAAGGCCTTTTCTGCATGCATTGAGATAATCATGTGGTTTTTGCCTTTGATTCTGTTTGTATGCTGGATTGTGTTTGATGATTTGCGTATGTTGAACATACGCAAATCATCCCAGGGATGAAGCCCACTTGATCATGGTGGAAAAGCTTTTTGATGTGCTGCTGGATTCAGTTTTCCAGTATTTTATTGAGGATTTTTGCATTGATGTTCATCAGGGATACTGGTCTAAAATTCTCTTTTTTTGTTGTGTCTCTGACAGGCTTTGGTATCAGGATGATGCTGGCCTCATAAAATGAGTTAGGGAGGATTCTCTCTTTTTCTATTGATTGGAATAGTTTCAGAAGGAATAGTTCCAACTCCTCCTTGAACCTCTGGTAAAATTCGGCTGTGAATCAGTGTGGTCCTGGACGTTTATGTTGGTAGGCTATTAATTATTGCCTCAATTTCAGAGCATGTTGTTGGTCTATTCAAGGATTCAGCTTATTCCTGGTTTAGTCTTGGGAGGGTGTATGTGTCCAGGAATTTATCCATTTCTTCTAGATTTTCTAGTTTATTTGCCTAGAGATGTTTATAGTATTCTCTGATGGTAGTTTGTATTTCTGTGGGATCAGTGGCAATATCCCCTTTATCATTTTTTATTGCGTCTATTTGATTCTTCTCTCTTTTCTTCTTTGTTAGTCTTGCTAGCAGTCTGTCAATTTTGTTGATCTTTTCAAAAAACCAGCTTCTGGATTCATTGATTTTTTGAAGGGTTTTTTGTGTCTCTATCTCCTTCAGTTCTGCTCTGATCTTAGTTATTTCTTGCTTTCTGCTAGCTTTTGAATGTTTTTGCTCTTGCTTCTCTAGTTCTTTTAATTGTGATGTTAGGGTGTCAATTTTAGATCTTTCCTGCTTTCTCTTGTGGGCATATAGTGCTATAAATTTCCCTCTACACACTGCTTTAAATGTGTCCCAGAGATTCTGGTATGTTGTGTCTTTCTTCTCATTGGTTTCAAAGAATATCTTTATTTCTGCCTTCATTTCATTATATACCCAGTAGTCATTCAGGAGCAGGTTGTTCAGTTTACATGAAGTTGAGCAGTTTTGAGTGAGTTTCTTAATCCTGAGTTCTAGTTTGATTGCACTGTGGTCTGAGAGACAGTTTGTTATAATTTCTGTTCTTGTACATTTGCTGAGGAGTGCTTTACTTCCAACTATGTGGTCAGTTTTGGAGGAAGTGCGATGTGGTGCTGAGAAGAATGTATATTCTGTTGATTTGGGGTGGAGAGCTCTGTAGATGTCTATTAGGTCTGCTTGGTGCAGAGTTGAGTTCAATTCCTGGATATCCCTGTTAACTTTCTGTCTCATTGATCTGTCTAATGTTGTCAGTGGGGTGTTAAAGTCTCCCACTATTATTGTATGGGAGTCTAAGTCTCTTTGTAGGTGTCTAAGGACTTGCTTTATGAATCTGGGTGCTCCTGTGTTAGGTGCATATATATTTAGGATATTTAGCTCTCCTTGTTGAATTGATCTCTTTACCATTATGTAAGGGCCTTCTTTGTCTCTTTTGATCTTTGTTGGTTTAAAGTCTGTTTTATCAGAGACTAGGATTGCAACCCCTGCCTTTTTTTGTTTTCCATTTGCTTGGTAGATCTTCCTCCATCCCTTTATTTTGAGCCTATGTGTGTCTCTGCACATGAGATGGGTCTCCTGAATACAGCACACTGGTGGGTCTTGATTCTTTATCCAATTTGCCAGTGTGTGTCTTTTAATTGTAGCATTCAGCTCATTTCCATTTAAGGTTAATATTGTTATGTGTGAATTTGATCCTGTCATTATGATGTTAGCTGATTATTTTGCTCACTAGTTGCTGCAATTTCTTCCTAGCATTGATGGTGTTTACAGTTTGGCATGGTTTTGCAGTGGCTGGTACCGGTTGTTTCTTTCCATGTTTAGTGCTTCCTTCAGGAGCTCTTCTGGGCAGGCCTGGTGGTGACAAAATCTCTCAGCATTTGATTGTCTGTAAAGGATTTTATTTCTCCTTCACTTATGAAACTTAGTTTGGCTGGAAATGAAATTCTGGGTTGAAAATTCTTTTCTTTAAGAATGTTGAATATTGGCCCCACTGTCTTCTGGCTTGTACAGTTTCTGCTGAGAGATCCGCTGGTAGTCTGATGGGCTTCCCTTTGTGGATAACCCGACCTTTCTCTCTGGCTGCCCTTAACATTTTTTCCTTCATTTCGACTTTGGTGAATCTGACAATTGTGTGTCTTGGAGTTGCTCTTCTTGAGGAGTATATTTGCGGCATTCTCTGAACGCCATGAGTATCTTTGTGGTGTTCTCTGGTATTTCCTGAATTTGAATGTTGGCCTGCCTTGCTAGGTTGGGGAAGTTCTCCTGGATAATATCCTGAAGAGTGTTTTACAAATTGGTTCCTTTCTTCCTGTCACTTTCAGGTACACCAATCAGATGTAGATTTGGTCTTGTTACATAGTCCCATATTTCTTGGAGGCTTTGTTCATTTCTTTTTACTCTTTTTTCTCTAAACTTCTCTTCTCACTTCATTTCATTCATTTGATCTTCAGTAACTGATACCCTTTCTTCTAGTTGATTGAATCGTCTACTGAAGCTTGGGCATTCGTCACATATTTCTCGTGCCATGGTTTAAGGACTTCTCTACACTGGTTATTCTAGTTAGCAGTTCATCTAATCTTTCTTCAAGGTTTTTAGCTTCTTTGTAATGGGTTTGAATTTCCTCCTTTAGCTCAGAGAAGTCTGATTTTCTGAAGCCTTCTTCTCTCAACTCGCCAAAGTCTTTCTCCGTCCAGCTTTGTTCTGTTGCTGGTGAGGAGCTGCATTCCTTTGCAGGGGGAGAGGTGCTCTGAATTTTAGAATTTTCAGCTTTTCTGCTCTGTTTTATCCCCATCTTTGTGGTTTTATCTACCTTTGGTCTTTGGTGATGGTGACGTACAGATGGGGTTTTGGTGTGGATGTCCTTTCTGTTTGTTAGTTTTCCTTCTAACAGTCAGGACCCTCAGCTGCAGGTCTGTTGGAGTTTGCTGGAGGTCCCCTCCCGATCCTGTTTGTCTGGGTATCAGCAGCAGAGGCTGCAGAACAGCGAATATTGCTGAAAAGCAGATGTTGCTGTCTGATTATTCCTCTGGAGGCTTTATCTCAGAGGGGTACCCGGCCATGTGGGGTGTCAGTCTGCCCCTACTGAGGGGTGCCTCCCTGTTAGGCTACTTGGGGAGGCTGTCTGTCCATTCTCAGATCTCAAACTCTGTGCTGGGAGAATCACTACTCTCTTCAAAGTTGTCAGACAGGGACATTTAAGTCTGCAGAGGTTCCTGCTGCCTGTTGTTCAGCTATGTCCTGCCCCCAGAGGTGGAGTTTACAGAGGCAGGCAGGCCTCCTTGAGCTGTGGTGGGCTTCACCCAGTTCGAGCTGAGCTTCCCAGCTGCTTTGTTTACCTACTCAAGCCTCGGAAATGGCGGGCGCCTCTCCCTCAGCCTCGCTGCTGCCTTGCAGTTCGATCTCAGACTGCTGTGCTAGCAATGAGCGAGGCTCCGTGGGCATAGGACCCTCTGAGCCAAGCACGGGATATAATCTCCTGGTGTGCTGTTTGCTAAGACCATTGGAAAAGCGTAGTATTAGGGTGGGAGTGACCCGATTTTCCAGGTGCCATCTGTCACAGCTTCCCTTGGCTAGGAAAGGGGATTCCCTGACCCCTCGCACTTCATGGGTGAGGCAATGCCTCGCCCTGCTTTGGCTCATGCTCGGTGCGCTGCACCCACTGTCCGACAAGCCCCAGTGAGAGTATCTCAGTTGGAAATGCAGAAATCATTCGTCTTCTGCGTCGCTCACGCTAGGAGCTGTAGACTGGAGCTGTTCCTATTTGACCATCTACTCATTAGTTCATTTCTAACTACACAAAACAGTTTTTCAATAAGGTTGGTGAAACATGAAATGAAAATAGGTTATGGATGGAATTTATTTTCAGATTTTCTCCAATCATTTAATGATTTTGAACTGATGAACTATTACATTATTCATCCATTAGAGGCAATAAAGTAACATGAGATGGCATTCCTGGAACTGGTTTCCAGTCCTGCTTTATTATTATAATAACTGGCTGAGTGACCTTGGACAACTCACTTTACCTTTCTTGGTTTCTGCTTCACCAATAGCAAAAGAAAATCTCAGAAATTCTTTAAAGTAGGTGTGTGGTATAGTAAATTGGAGTCTTCAGAAAGATCCAGGTTCAAATCTTGCTTCTGACACTTATTAGTTCTGAGCAAATTTCTTCTGAGCCCCAGTTTCTGCAGTTCCAAAATGGGAATAAGGATATTTACCTCACAACAGGGTTGTTATGATGATCATATAAGACAAGCTGAGTGCACAGAGTATCACAGATGTTAACTCCTTTCACTGTCATTTTCCCTTTCAGCTCATACACTATATGATATTGTTCTGTGCAGATGGAAAGTTAATTCCTCCTAGAAAAATGTAACTACCAACAGAGACTAATCATAATCAGGATGCTCAAAGGATACATTTGAGATTACAGAGTCTTGAGCATTTTGTTATGGTGTAATTTCATTTGATTTGGAAAAACTCTTTATGACCATTTGATATTCTTTCAGACCTAGCTAGAGCCTTTGGCTCTTTAACTCCTGTGGGCCACTTTGATGGCCTGTGGTGTGTGGGAAAGCAAGGAAGGTCAAAATCATGGGTATCTCTGTAGCACCAGACTGAAGATTGTGTGCTTGCTGTGTTCCTAGAACTAATGCTTTATCCCATTTATTATTCACAAAAAGTCACATAGATGGGTACTATTATTCATATTCTGGGTTTACAGATGAGGAAACTGAGGCTCAGATCGATGAGGTAACTTTCCCAATATTACACAGCTAATAAACACTGAATTTTCATTCATTTCCATGTCTATTTTGATTCAAATATATTCTCTTAACTGCTAAATTGCATTGCCTCTTCCTGGAAAGTGTCTGTTTTATGAAAGACACACAGACTTTTGAGATTTTAAAGAAATGTTTTCACTAGATAAATGAATAAACAAAATGTGGTATATCCATACAGTGGAATTCAGCTGTAAATGCAATACAATTCAGCCATAAAAATAAATGAAATTCTGATACATATTACAACACAGATGAATGTTGAAAAGGTTATGCTAAATTAAAGAAGCCAGACACAAAAGTCCATATATTCTATGATTTCATTTTTATGAAATATTCAGAAAGATTAATTCCATAGAGACAAAAGATTAGTGGTTGCCAGGGAGTGGGGAGAGAGGTTAACGAGGAGTAGTTGCTGAATGGGTACAGGGTTCCCATTTGGGGTGGTGAAACAGTTTTGGAAGTAGATAGTGGTGATGGTTGCACAATACTGTGAATGTACTTAATGCCATGAAGTATACTGCTCAAATGGTTAAAATGGTAAAATTTATATTATGTATATTTTACCACAATAAAAATCAATCAATCAATCAATTGATTAATCAATCCATTGGTCCCTGATTTTTTTATGCCTAACTACGGGTTTTGCTCCTTTAAAGCATGTATGCATGTCTCCACTCATGGTTAAAAATGAGATTGCACTGTTGCAATCAAGCACATAAGCAGAACATTGTTTGGTCTGGCCCTAGAATTGGTTATAGCTTTGTAACCATTTAACACTCTAGGCTCATTTCCCTTCTCTTTACCCTAACTCCCTACTTTTCCTTCCTTGTTCCTCCTTGGACCTGGAGTCCCCTCTCCCTTTCCCATCAATTCAAATTTTGCCCATCCTTCATAGTCCAGCTCGTCCATGAAGACTTTCCTGATTATTTATTTTCCTCTGCCTCTAGTCAAGAAACCCAGAATGACTGAGGTAGGCCCACTTTATTTTAAAATTAGCATTAAAAGTTAACATGACACAACTGTTTCTAAAACAACACTGGTTCTCAGACCAGTGTCCTTTCTATTAACACCTCAGTGTCTTGCTCAATATTTAGAGTTGTCACATGAATTGGCATATTATTTCACATGTGTATATATGTTCTGAGGGAGTTCCTGTCAGGTAGCCTTATTTCTCTGGTAAGACACTCACTCCTGGTAATTCCCATTCCTTACACTTCTTTGAATCACCCACCATGTGTTTGTACATAATAGATGCCCAAGAAATACTTATGAGAGATCTACAAATGTCCACGATTGGCCCCAAAACTATTGCTGACATGTAAAACAGGATAGTGTAACCCATCACTCCATCAGAAAGGAAACATCTGTTTATTCTACTGTATTTTCAGTTTCTAACAAATTAAAATCAGATGAGTTCTTGCTCGTGAAGCAAGGAGCAGAGAGACACCTTTCAAGAAGCAGCAAGAGCATATATGCTCTGAATCAAAACAGACATGAGAGTAAATTCCAATTCAGTATTTATTAGCTATGTAATCTTGGGCAAGTTTTCTCACCCCTCTGAACCTCAGTTTCCTCAACTGTAAACATGGGGATATGAATAATAGTAAGTACCTTTGTTGGTTTGTTGTGAATATTCATTGAGATAATGCAAGCATTAATGCTAGGTTAATAACCACTTCATACATGTTAGTATTTATGAATATCCATTACTTCCCCAAATCTTCCTAAGGAAACAGTTTATTCACAGTCCTAGGACTTAGGGAACATTCAGCCTAGTTGTATATAGTGTGGTAGGTTCAACGATTTGGTCCTAAATAGTGGTATCAGGACACAAAGATATAGATAATGAGGCTCAATAATCAATTCCAGGCCGGGCGCGGTGGCTCAAGCCTGTAATCCCAGCACTTTGGGAGGCCGAGACGGGCGGATCACGAGGTCAGGAGATCGAGACCATCCTGGCTAACACAGTGAAACCCCGTCTCTACTAAAAATACAAAAACTTAGCCGGGCGAGGTGGCAGGCGCCTGTAGTCCCAGCTACTCGGGAGGCTGAGGCAGGAGAATGGCGTGAACCCGGGAGGTAGAGCTTGCAGTGAGCTGAGATCCGGCCACTGCACTCCAGCCTGGGTGACAGAGCGAGACTCCGTCTCAAAAAAAAAAAAACAAAAACAAAAAAAACAAAAAAAAAAAAAAAAAAAATAATCAATTCCAGGAAAATGTAGGCTGATGTCACGATACTGTAATTATGACCTAAGAAGTCCAATTAGCTGGGCCAACCAGATTTTTTTTTTCCCAATAATGGCAGTGTTCCTAACCCTGAGAACAAAAGTGAGACTTGAAAGAAGTGTTAGTTTGCATCCTGGCCAATGAACAAGGGATCTGCTGGTGGCTTTCCAGCTGATAATAGAGAAATCACTGGGGAGGAATGAGATGGCATTCCCAGTGTTTAACCATAAGAATAAGCCTTTTAATTCTCTAAGCCCTTTGGATGTCTTGGACACATGGTTATTCATCAATTTTCTTCAAACATCTGATTGCCCATGCATGCCAAGACAGCTGCCCACATTTCGGTAGACTGGCTTGTGCCTAGGCATAGGGATTTGAGGTTGAAAGAGTGAAGTTATATGAGATGGAAAAAAGTATAGAAGTCAGAACAAGGAATAGTCTTGGGAATGAAGACTTGTAATCTTTGTAAAAATTAGCAATGCACACATATAGTTCTTTCAGACTGGCCTTGCTCAGGAATCCAAACCTCTGTTAGTATTGCTTGAAGGTATAGAAAGGCATACGATTTCTGGGATTGCAAACCCACTGCTGGCAGACAGTTGGTTGCTTTCATAATGCACAATCTCCACTTGAAGGATTAATTTCCTAAGGTCAGGTAGAATGGTTTGTTCGCCCCCTTGGGTGAGCTGTCTCTAGCCCTTCTGTGATATGCTGCTATTCTCAAAAGTCATGCTTAAAAATGAGATTGCACTGTTGCAAACAAACACATAAGCAGAGCTTTGTTTGGTCTGGCCCTAGAATTGGTTATAGCTTTGTAAACAAAGGTAGGCACTAATCTGATTATCAAGTTTTGAAAATAACAGCTGAAAGCTTAAATTAGTTAAACTATAGTATGTAAAAGCATGAAGGGAGTGGGCAGGAGAGATGAGATTTTTATTGTCAAGCTGAACTTTACAAGATAAGAGAGAGACATAGGATAGCCTGCTTGACTCAGGCACTTTCAAATGGCTGTCTCTGATTTTTCACTCATACCCAACTTCCCCTGTGGCCACACACCTGCCCTCTCTCCCTGCCAAAAAATGTTGGGAATCAGATCTTTTAATCAGTACCTCTGACTCTGAGAGTTAGTGGGATTGGTGGGGCAGGAAAGAGCTGAAGAACCTTTCGTGAAAACCAGGAGTGGGCTACAAAGCAGCTCAGAAAGCTAGGCGGAAGCCTGGGGCTACAGCTCTCTGTAATTTTTGACTAAATTAGACCAACAGCTTCTGAATCCCACATCACATTCCTGCTGGCTTTTAAGTTTATAGAAATAACTCCACTATTAACTGAAAACCAATATTAAGACCTGCACAACGTCCCCTCTCATTGTATTCGAGTTTTGGCTGACCTTTGCCCTTTTCATCCTCCTTTCCTTTTTGATCTACTCTTCTATACCACATTTGCTCCCTCCACGGTCTCTTCCTCTTCCTAGAGTAATTAACCTCAGAAATTCAGTTGTTAGCAGCCCAGTTCAAGCCTCACCCTCACCCTCCCGAATTTTGATAGCTATATGTTGTGGGAGCCAAATCCTATTCTTCCACATGTTTACAGATAACCCTCTCTTAACCATAGCTTTCAAAGTAGTAGACAGGTCTCGTGGATGATGGCAATATACTTAGAAAATGAACATATTTTGATCCCAGGGTTGAGAGTTTACTCAGCCCTCAAAGCCCAGAGTGCAGACTTCAGATACCTTTACATTATTCACAGCATCTGTCCTGAACTGTTCTCTCTGACCTGCCTTGCACTCCACCTCTTGGCCTCCTTTTAATCTTTTTGGCTTCTGACCTCATAACTCATTTTCCCCTCTCCCACTCTTGCTTTGGATCTGATTCATGCTACAGCTGTTCTGTTTTTTAGCTATCTTATTTTCTCTGCAATAATAATTTCTCTGCAATAATAATTTCCAAGGCTCCATATTTTACTCAGAGTAAAGGCTAAAATTCATACAATGGCCCACAAGACTCTACATAATCCTCTTGCTATGCTGCAGTTGATTGCCCTAGATAAACACCTTAGTCGATTCTCCTCCAAACCCACGCCCAGGACCCTTATACGCAATCACCCCCTCTAACCTTGTATAGCTCTTCTTCCTGGAACTCATTTAACACTTACCATATATAGCTCTGTAATGCAGTATTTTCACATTCATTCATTCACTCCATAGATATTTAGTGCTTTTTATGTTAATATTATACTGGGAAAATACAAATAAAATTATTCTCCAGGACAGCACTGGAGAGTTCATTAGAATGTCTGTGATGATGGAAATGCTCTATATCTGTGTGGTTCAATTCAGTAGCCACTAGCCATTTATGGCTATTAGACACCTGAAATGTGGCTACTTCTACTGAGAAGCTGAAATGTAAATACTATTTTATTTTATAATTTTAATTAATTAAAGTTTTAATTTAAATGGTCACATGTGGTTAATGGCTACCATGTTGGACAGTGCAGACCCAATGTATATACCTACAAATGGACTTGCTTAGTTGAAAAGCATGTGCATTTACAACTTTACTATATATTGGCAAATGTTTTCCAAAATGGTTGTCTGTGTTACCCCAAAAATGTAAACAAAACTTAAATATTCAAGAAGAAATGAAAATATCACCAAATTATGATTATAGGCATATAATGGAGTACTAAATAACAGTTAAAATGAAAGAAATAGAAATATAATATAGATGAATATTAAGACATAAATGAAATGAATGAAAACAGCAAGCTGTAGAATGATGTTTCATATAATTTAAATAAGGTTTAAAAACATGTAAAACACTCTGTTTCTGAAAAATGCAGTAAAAATGTAGACATACATAGGAATGACAAATATCTAAAATAGTTCATTAAAAAATAAAGTTATTTTTCTTCCAGGAACTTATAATCTACTAGTGGGGGCTGGAATGGACAGAGGGCAGGTCAAATTTATATATTTACACAAATAACTATACTTTATAAAGGCCGTGAGAGGAAAAAATGCTTTAGAAGTTTATGGAGGAAGCACTTTCATATTTGTGTTTGTGTATTTAGAAAAGATTTTAATAATTTAAGGATCAAGGCTTGGCTTGGATGCAGTGATTCAGACAGAATGGGCAATAGCTGCTGTATCCTAGGGTTTGTAAGTCTGAATGAGAGTCATGCAACAGGGGATGTATCTGAGCTTTCTGTCATTGAACCTACCTAAACATCCATTGGGCTGTGTCTTATTCATCCTAATATGCAACAATGCCTTACAAGTACACAATAACATAAATAAAATTTAGAATTTATAATAAATACTACAAAGGAAAAGAAAAGAGTGCTATGAGAAAGATTAATGGGGAAGCCTAAATTAGATGAGTATTCAGGGATGGTCAGCATCCCTCACTAACGTTATTTAAGCTAAGATCTGATGTAGTAGTTAGCCACAGAAACATATGGGAGGAAGAACATGTTAGACAAAGGGAAATAAGCCTGGAAATAAGCAAATATGCAGGTCTTGAGTTGCAAAAGGGTTTGGTACAGTCAAGGAAATGCAAGTGTAATTAGAATGTAATAAGCAAGGGAAAAGGCGGGTTGAGTTGGGGCTGGAGATGGAAACAGAGCACACCACACAGAATCTTGAGGGCCAGCTTGAGAATTGTGAAAGGCAAGTGAAGGGTTTTAAGCAGAAGCATTTACTTGAGCAGACCTGCATTTTGAAAAGATCATTTTAACTGCTCTGTAGAGAATGCACTAGAAAAGAACAGAGATCATTCAAGATGATGTAGCTAGAGATGACGGTGGCCTGAAATATGAGTGGAGACAGAGAGACAAGGGCAGATTAGATAAATGTAATATGAGATAAAAATCAATGAGATTTGGTGTGGAATTGAATATGGAGGGTGAGGGAGAGGAATGAATCAAGGCTGATGGGCAGGTTTCTCCTTGAGCAGTTGAGTGGATGGTAAAACGATTCACTGAAATAGAGAACAATGGAGAAGGATAAGGTTGGTTTTTGTGGGAAGGGAAAAAGGGAACACCTTGTGTTGAGTTTAAGATACCTCGAAAACATCCAGGAAGAGCTATCAAGTAGACAGCTTGGTTGCAATAATCTCCTAATTGATGTCCCTCCATTTCTTCTTGCCTCCCTACAGCAGCCAGTCATCCTTTTAAAACATAAGTTGATAATGTCTGTCCTCTGCCCCCAATCATTCAAAGACTCCATATTTTATTCAGAGTAAAGGCTAAAATGCTTACAATGGCCCACAAGACTCTACAAGATCTGCCCATTCCCTTTTTTAACATTCTAACATAATCTACAACTCTACCTCTCATTGACTTCATTCTAGCCTCTTTGCTAAAACATACCAAACTCCCACTGCAGGGCTTTTGCATTAGCTGTTCCTTCTGCTTGGGACATTTTTCCTCTAGATATTTATAAGGCTAATTTTCTCATTTCCTTCAAGTCTTGGCTCAAATCTCACTTTCTCAAGGAAGCCTATCTTGACCACCCTATTTAACATTGCAACACCCTTCCCAGGACTTTCAACTCCTTATCACCCAGCTTTTTCCTTTATACTATAGCATCCATGACTTTCTAGTATACTATATTACTTACTTAATTTATGTATTTCCTTTTTCTTCCTTCAATGTAAGTAAAATAAAAGCTGTTTTCTGTCTGCTTTGTTTAATGATGAAGCCAAAGTGCCTATAACAGTGGTTGGCACACAGTGGGCACTCAATAAATGTTTGTTGAATGAATGCATGCAAAAGTGGATCTGGAACTCAGAGCAAAGGTCTGGTCTAGAGATGTAAATTTGGAAGTCATCAGTATATATGGGATCATTAACTTTGGAAATGCTTAAGATTGACTAAGATATAAAGAAAAGAGAAGAGGGCCTAAGGCCAAGCCCTGGGTGGACTCTAACATTTAGAAGTAAGAGGAAGCTAAGTCACTAAAGTAGGGTAGGAAGAAGCATCCAGAAAGGCAGAAAGAGAGTACACAACTTTGTCAAGTGCTGATGAGGGATCCAATAATAAGAGGGATAAGAAGTTACTACTAAACAGGTATATGAAAAGGTGATCAACATCATTGGTCATCAGAGAAATACAAATGAAAAGTACAATGAAATATCATCTCACCCCAGTTAAAATGGCTTTTAACCAAGACAGGCAATAACAAATGCTGACGAGGATGTGGAGAAAAGGGAACCCTCATACACTGCTGGTCAGAATGTAAATTAATATAACCACTATAGAGAACAGTTTGGAGATTCCTTACAAAAAAACTAAAAATGAGGCCAGGCACAGTGGCTCAAGCCTCTAATCCCAACACTTTGGGAGGCCAAGGTGGGCTGATTGCTTGAGCTCAGGAGTTTGAGACCAGCCTGGGCAACATGGTGAAACGTCGCTACAAAAAATAGAAAAATTAGCCAGGTATGGTGGCTTACGCCTATAGTCCCAGCTACTTGGGGAACTGAAGTGGGAGGATTGCTTAAGCCTGGGAGGTCGAGGCTGCAGTGAGCAGTGTTTGTGCCACTGCACTTCAGCCTGGGTGACAAAGCGAGACCCGGTCTCAAAATAAACTCACAAACAAACACTAAAAATGAAGTTACCATACGATCCAGCAATTCCATTCCTAGGTAGATACCTCAAAGAAAGAAAATCAGAAAACTGAAGAGATATCTGTACTCGCATGTTTGTTGCAGCGCTATTCACTATAGCTAAGATTTGGAAGCAACCTAAGTTCCATCAACAGATGAATGGACAAAGAAAATGTGGTACATACACACAATGGAGTACTACTCAGTCATAAAAAAGAATAAGATGCTGTGATTTGCAACCACATGGATGGAATTCGAGGTTATTATGTTAAGTGAAATAACTCAGGAGTGGAAAACCAAATACCACATGTTCTCACTTGTGAGTGGAAGCGAAGCTATGGGTATACATGTCATACAGAGTAGTATACACAGGAACAATGGAAGCTCAGAAAAGGGAGGGTGAGAGGGTGATGAGGAATGAAAAATTACCTATTGGGTACAGGGTACACTGTTCCGGCAACAGGTACACTAAAAGCCTAGACTTCACCATTATACAATTCATCCGTATAATCAAAAAACAGTTGTAACTCTAAAGCTACTGAAATAAAGTTTTTTTAAAAGAGAAAAAAATTTTTAAAAAGAGGTAGAGTTGTAGATTACATTATAAGAATAACTGCTCTGTTTCACAAGATTAGCATGAAGATCAAATGAAATGATAAGTTATGTAATATCTGGGTCGTATTTCTCCAGCAGGAGCCACCAAATCTTAGAGACAGGCAGGAGATATCTATTGCCTTTCCACTGCGGCAGGTGGAGTTGCCTGGGGTAGGGGTGAGGGTTTGGATGAAGTGGAGTTACGGGAACTGAGGTTGAGATCAGACCCACTCAGCTTCCAGAGGCTGCATAGTGATTTGTGGCTGCCCTCAGCCTTGCACAGGCCTTTTAGCTTACTCTCAAGCTAAGACTTATGGGTTGCCAACCCTCATAATTTCTCCAGGCGGAGGGAAGCTCATTCTATTTCCCTGGAGGTTGTCCCTTTTCTTCTCTTCCTTCACTCAAAGTGTCACAGCCTCCTCTGGGGATTGCCTCTCTCCACCCCTAACACCTCCTATAAATCTTGGCCATGGGTTTTCAATTTATGCTAACAGCATACATGATAACACTTTGGAAAAATCTGATTTATAGGCATTATTATTGGCTGCTTATTAGGGGCACAGCACTGTGGTAGTTGCTGTCTTAGATGAACAAGACTTACTTGCCCACAAGAACTGTGCATCTCGTGGAAGCAAAAATTATACATACTCATGCAACAAATATTTATTGAACACCTATTATATACCAGGCATTGTTCTAGGCCTCTGGGATATATCAGTGAACAAAACATAAAGATCCCTGCCATCATGTAGTTTATATTATTTGAGAATACAGTGAACTATAATACACACACTATGATACAGAATAATGTGTTAATTGCCATAAGTAAAGTACAAGGACAATTCTGTGTGTTCAGATTTAGCAGTACCTGGAGAAAAAACAGCACAGTGCAAGGGGGTGAGCATAAGTTTGGGAGTGGACCTGGATCCAAGTCTCCCTTGTGTTACGTTATTAGCCATGTGCCTTGGATAAGTGACTTAACTTTGCTGATCCTAATCTTTAAAATGTGGGTAAATGATACATATCTTATAGGGCTTTGGTAAGAATCTGTGATAAACCATGCAGAACAGGCCCAGAACACTTAGTTCCTTTTTCATTCTACTCGGTGAACTCCACCTGTATCTCATTCTTTTAAGATCTTCAGATTTTCTAACTAAGGGTCTGAAAAATAAGCAAAATATTTAACATCTCTGAATCTCAGTTTCTTTATCTGTAAACTTGGGATTATGATAATTATTCCCAGTGTCAAGAGTTAAATGAGATTTATAAAAAAACTTCTAACATAGTTCCTGTCTCATGGAAGTCATCAATAAATGGTCATTGGCTTCATTTATTCTTCTTTCTGCCTTGTCTAAGTCACCTACATAGCCTCATACCCAGTGTCCAAAAGTGACTTAAAAGTTTCAATTACCAGGTGTTTGCTGATCAAATGAACTTGGCAGAGATACTGTGAGGATTAAAGGAGATGTGGTACTCATGTGCCTGGCCCAGTATCTACACATAAAAGAGGTTCATATTATTTGTTCCTGAGAAGTTTAACTGAGAAATTATTCAAGTCCAAGACACCATGAGTGATTCAGGAGGACTAGTCATATTCCCCCAAAATCATAAGACTTACTTTTCTGAGAAAGCAAAACAGCAGAGTGGAAGAAACAAAATAAAGGTGGACTAGGAGAGAGGCAAGAAGTACTCAGTAGGTAGAAGTTGGGAACTTGGCAATAATTAAGAATGTCTACCTTTTGAATGGCTGTTCATTTCTGCAATTGTGATACTAATATTGAGGCTATGTAAAGACAAAAAACTGCTTATCATCTAGAGAAACACACTGAAATACTTATGACTGAAAAATGTTTAAGTTGTTGGACATTTTTATTTAAATCACATTAAACTCTCAAATTTGGGAATTTGGGTACTCTGGCAGTAATCAGGTTTTCTAGCAAAACATGCATGGCCCAATTGATACAACGCAAGCACATACGCTTATTTAAAAAGTTATATTCTAGGGGCCGGGCGCGGTGGCTCAAGCCTGTAATCCTAGCACTTTGGGAGGCCGAGACGGGCGGATCACAAGGTCGGGAGATCGAGACCATCCTGGCTAACACGGTGAAACCCCGTCTCTACTAAAAAGTACAAAAAACTAGCCGGGCGAGGTGGCGAGCGCCTGTAGTCCCAGCTACTCGGGAGGCTGAGCCAGGAGAATGGCGTAAACCCGGGAGGCGGAGCTTGCAGTGAGCTGAGATCCGGCCACTGCGCACTCCAGCCTGGGTGACAGAGCGAGACTCCGTCTCAAAAAAAATAAAAATAAAATAAAAAGTTATATTCTAGCCAAGGTCATTCTCCAATTCCTATCCTATTCCAATCCAAACACACACTACTAATTCAATTTATCAAGATTTATTGAGCATCTACTATATATATACATATATGTGTGTATATATTGTGTGTATATATATATAGTAGATATATAGTGTATATAGGTATATATACATATATAGTGTATATATACACATATATATACACACACATATAGCAAGTGTTTGTTAAATTGAATTGAGTCACTTATGGCACCATGTCAATTCCCAGCCTTTGTACACACACACACACACACACACACACACACACATATATGGGAATTGACATGGTGCCCATAAGTGACTCAATTCAATTTAACAAACACTTGGTATGTGTAAGTCACTAAAATATGACTTCTGTCTTCATGCCATCTAAATCAGGGGGACGGAACTGTGGCAAGATCTGAGATGTATAGACAATGATATAGGGCAGTAAAAAAATGATTGAGATTCTCAAGGTCTATTTTTGCTTGGATGGAATGTCTAATTACAGAAGAAACGTTACTGCTTATAAAATGGTCCTTTTTTTCAAGGAAAAGCATAAAAAAATAAACATTACTAAACAAGAATAAATATCCCTAGTCATAGAGGCATGTAAGTTTGGAAATTAGAGATGAACAGGATTTGTGGATTGGAAGAGATGTGAAATTCGAGATTTGATTTTGCTGATGAATTAACTATTGGTTGAAATGGCAAACAAAGCAGTCATTATCCATATAAAGGATAATAGTAAATAATAAATGTTCAGAGTAACTGAAGCAATAAAAAAGATTGCAATAAAATTTTGGTTTTTCCCTTCCATTCCAAATTAGGTTGAAAATGAACATAATTTGCCAGCTATTTTTGGTTGCAAAGGCAAAAAGCCAAAAAAAAAAAAAAAAAAAAAAAAGGCAGTGAAGAAAGGAGGGGTGAGCGCTGGGGAGAGTTAAGTTGCGTGCCATTTAGCACTTCTAACCATTAACCAAAGGTAACCCAATCAAGCACCCTGGAAATGTAACAATACTGAAATTGATTAGACAATCTTAACTGTTATCAAATGGTAGAGATAAAATACAATTGCATAATTTTTTTTTTTTATGAATGTTCTGCTTGTAAAAATCCACTTTACTGGTTGTAGTTAGTAAGTACTGTTTCTATTTTGTCAACCCCAAGAATAAAATCAACTCCATTTCAAAAAGTGATGTTTCTCACAGGCTCAGATCTGCATTGAAAGTTCCAGGACAGGACTCCATGTCTAAAATCAGCCCCTCAAAATACCCCAAACATTAGTTTCCACTGAGAATGTACTTAAAGGCAGAAGTTGCATCTGCCTTTCACTTCAAGGAAGCAAACTAAAGCTTTAAAAAACCCTTCATATGGTAAGGTAGTGATCCTAGCCAAAGAACAAAGCAACCCAGGATCTGTCTCCTGGCCACCAAGAATAAACAAGAAGGAGGGAACAGCTTTACAAACAAAGCAAAAACCAACTATCCTCCCTTTCTGCTTTCTTCATCCAACTTGGCAGAATCTCAGAGTTTTCGGAAAGATTTTGGAACATAAAAGATATGTGCTTAAGATAAAACTTGAATTTTGCTGAGACTCAACACTAAGGTCCTTCCAGAAGGCTTTTTTTTCCCCTGATGTTTCAAAAAGATACTTTTAATTTTTTTGAGCAATTTAAGTCATATATTAAAAGCTATATCATCAACAATTCATTTCCAATGAGTGATTATGAGAAAAAATGCTTTAAATTAAAACAATATTCTATGATCAACAATCATTTGTTTCTGATTCAAGATTCTTTGATTTCAATTTGACACATTTATTTGCCACTAGGCTTTTTGGGGTTCAGAGAGTTGCTTCATAAATCATGTCCCTATGTAAAAACCATATCCATTTTCCTCCATCAAGAGCAACAAGACATTTACAGGAAAGAATCCAGATGTAAATTCAAATATTTGAGTGGATATGATTTATATTTCCATTTTATATAGAAATTAACTTCATCTGACCTGTTACCCAGATAGATACTAACCATGGGTGGGGGACGAATGTTCCTATGTTACTAATAGTCTCTCCAGCATGGATTAAGTGTCTAAACTAAGCTAAACTAAACCTAAATTAAGCTAGTACACATCATAGACATAAAGAGTAAATACCTGTTCCTAACTACTGACTCTTAAGGTAGGGTTTTATTTACCTGGTTTTGAGTCCTCCAAGTAAACAAAAGTTGCTCTACTTGTTTTTAATCCATACTAACTAAAACTTCAAGTACTATGTTCCCTCCTCAATCTTTCCCATCCCATAAGACTTCATTAACCAAACAAATCTGTTTTCAGATGACTTTTAGTATGTAAAAATGAAGAGTGGATCTTACCACTCATTATCCGTAAATAAAACAAAATTACCAAAGCAGTTGAAAGCTGAAATAATTTCAGTTTATCTAAACAAAACACATGTAGTCATCTTCTGGAACTGACGGAAGGGCATGAGTTATAGCACCATCTGGAATTGTGGACAAGGCAGGTACATGTTCAAGCTTAAATTAATAAAAGCTGAGCAATAGCTAACAACCCAAGCATAGGAGATCAGCATTAATGAGATTAACTCTTAGACTACTGTACATTTTCTTAACCTTACAAAACCAGGTGTGAGCTTTTTATCCCTGCCCCTTATGCAAATGACGTGCATTTAATGGAGCGTGGTACAGTATGGCTGACAGTGACATTTGATAAATACAGGTGGGGCTAATGTAAATTTTGTGGGTTGGTGATTATTGCCCTGGGTCAAGAGATTTGGGAGGAATCCATGATCAAGGCTGTAGTGGCACGCTGCCTCCAATAGCATGATGTTAATTTTCATCATCTTTGTCACAGATGTGGAGCATTTGCCTAAAATCAAGTGATTCTCAACTCTGGCTGCACATTAGAATCACTTGGGGGAGCTTTGAAAATTCCTTTGCCCAGGTCCCACCACAGATAAATTAAATCAGATTGTCTGAAGGTGGGACTCAGGCATCCACACTTTTTAAAGCTCCCCACACAATTGCAATGTGCAGCCAAAGTTGAGAAACACAAGTCTAAATGTGATTCACCAGGATTTGAAGCAACACAATAGGGGAAACCAGAAACACCCCTGCACCCCCACACACCGTGGCACCAACATTTAACTGGAAGGTCAGCTGGCTCTCCTGCATGGGGAACACCACCTTGCCCACTGGAGCCATGTGGATACTGCCTTCCCCTTGGAGAATATAGCCATCATTTAATGAACAGAGAATTTATTATGTGCCAGGCAGCGTGTGTGAAGCGCTTCATGTGCTGCTCTGTTTCATTTGATCTTTACAACATCACCATAGAGAATATATTATTATTTCCCTTTTACTAAGAAGGAAACTGAGACAGGACAGGTGAAATGATTTTCTTAAAGTCACTAAACTAGTACTCTTAACTCCTCTGAAATGAAAAAAATTACTGTCTTTCACAAACTGTCCAGAGGCCTAGGCTCTCTTTTGTTACACTGTTTTCCCACCAAAAAGGTTTCTTCTCTTTGGAGAGAGCCTGACAGCCTACCAATAAATAATGTACTATACCAAAAATATCAGCATAAACCCACGAAATATCACCCATTTATACAGTGGTATGTAAGTAAGTCCTCACTTAACATCATCAATAGGTTCTTGGAAAGTGTGACTGTAAGTGAAATGATGTATAATGAAGCCAATTTTACTCTAGGCTAATTGATATAAACAAGAGTAACAAAAGTTAAGTTCCTACAGCATACATCTGGTCAAAGCCACCAAACTTCTAAATAAAGATCCAAAACACTTCTAATATTAAACATTTAAATAAGTGTGAGCTATACATAAATTTGAGAAAAGTTAATAAGAACAAGAAAGAGAATTATTTGCCCAATTTTTGGTGAATCGGTGAGTGACAGCGGTCGTAGTAATGGTGGGTCAGGTCAAGATATAAATGTTTGCAAAGTGAAATCATAAGGAGCACCTCCTGCCACCCAGCAGTTCCAGAAGAATCACAAATGTGGCAGCTTGTTGAGTGCTTTCCTGTAGTGTCATTTATTGTTATATTTGTATGGTTATCATATAGTTTACAAATTTTTATTTTCCAATAATTTGTATTCCTTCATTTAGTTATTTTCCAACCCGCTAATTCCAGCTCAGGGTCGTTGGTTGCTGAAGCCCATCCTGGCAGCACAGGGGGCATGCAAGGTGAGAACCATCCTGGACAAGATGCCATCCCTTCGCAGGGAGCACTCACACACCACCCACTTACACTAGGACAACTTAGACACCTCATGTGTATAGCTGTGGGAAGTGGGAGGAAAGCGCAGTACCCAAAGAACCTACGCAGACACGAGGAGGATGTGCACCTTCCACATAGACAGTGGCCCTGGGGAGAATCAATTTTTTTCCTCATTAACATTTTAATGAAATGGCATTGAATAGGACCTGCTGTATATACAATTTACCACACATTTAAGCAACTCCTAATTAAGAGCTGCATTTCCCAAACATTTGGTGATTATCTGTCTTTCAATGTTGGCCTTCAAGAAGGGAACTGAACTCAGGAACATGTCAGAAAAGGATCTGTCAAATCCACATTTGAGACTCACAGCCAAAAGCAAAGATTCCAGAGGGGTCAGTTACTTTACCTTACCTTCTGGTAAGTCTTATTGGCCACTATTCCCCAACTTAATAATGAGCATCTACTTCAGAAAGAAACATTAGTTTCCCAGAGTCAGTCA
Organism: Papio anubis; assembly: GCF_008728515.1. Classification (NCBI taxonomy): domain Eukaryota; kingdom Metazoa; phylum Chordata; class Mammalia; order Primates; family Cercopithecidae; genus Papio; species Papio anubis. Next base: position 45,137,378 of record NC_044996.1, on the reverse strand, counting down.
TCTAGCATTGTTATTATGACTGGTAAATTTTTCTAGGGTATTGTTTCACAAAAATCAAGACTGAGGAGAGGGAATGAACAAATTCCATTTCTAACAGCACCCCACTGGGCTGGACATGTGTGAAGGATGGATGGCCCCAGGATACCAGATCAGACTGTTGTATGGTGAACTGAAGTGAGGCAACCCCAAGCAGGGAGGGCAGAAGAAAACCCATTAAAGCAGCTCTGAAGCCCCACTTCAAACAATGGGGTTGAGCTGCAGGCAGCAGGAAACAAGCAGCAGGCAGGCCAGGCTGGCTACAGCAATAAGGGAGTGCAGGAGGGGGTTGTTTTCTAAGCTCCAGGATGACCTCAGGTCTCAGAGGCAGAGTCCCAATCAGTCACCATATCCGCACAGCTGCAATTGTAACTCAAAAACAGTCTTTGTGTGTACATTGGTCTATGGAGTGGAAAAGGCTGAGACTGTCACCCTGGTCTTTTTAGTCCCATCTGTACTCACAGATAACAATCCCCATTAGCAGTATTATCTTCAAATGCGTGAAGAGCATCAGCATAAATATAGCTAACATACCATTTCTGTGAATATGAATAGAATGGCAGGACCTGTACAGGGAAGATAATAATCTGTGATAGCTTTTCATTTTGCAAATGGATTTCCTTTATAGTAGGGCTATATTTTTTGGAAAAAAAATTATATCTGCCTATAGGAAGAGAAAAAACATTAGAAATATGTACACCAATATGTTAGCCATGTTTACCTCTGGATTTTGGAATAACGGATTTTTTTAAAACCTATTTTCTTTTGTTTGCATGGTTTTTCTAAATTTCCTAAAATAAATATGTGTTCTTTGGGTCACTTTTATAAGCTTTAAAACTGTTTTTTTGGTTGTTCAAATTAAAAAAAAATAAAAACAAACATCTTCTTCGGAGTACTTTAATTTATCCTCAATTTCAAAGATATCAATTGAGACAAGGGATTAGCATTTCTAAAGATAGAGAATGACACAATATAGTCATATATCCTTTGGGGGGAAAAAGTTCTATAAATAAGTCACAAGAGGACCTTGGCAAGGGCTCAATCCCAGTAATAGAACCAGTCCTAAACTCTAAAAGAAGAGTTGGCGAGGATACCAATTCTATTGAATTTCAGAATCCTGGCATATAAGAAACACTCATCTTTTTCTTCACCATCAGAATCTTAGCTTGGAACAATACTCAGGGTTTGGTTGCATTCTTTATGAGGACAGATGCGGTGGTATGATAGAGTCAACTCACACCAGCTTGAGGCAGTGGATTGTATGCGTCTCCTCCCAACTCAGCATCCAGTGCCAGGACATGGATAAGTTGAAATCAGCCTTGGTGGGAGTATTTATACCATGGAAATTGACAAAAGCTACAAATCAGGGCTTTCCCTTCCTCCCACAGAGAGCTGATTGTTAAATTTTCCCTCTAATTCAGCAGAGTCATTGTTTGTTTGTCGGATGCTTGAACTGGGCAGTGAAAACTTTTCATTTGTACCAAAGCAAAACTATATTGCTGTAAAAAATTCAGAGGTTGCAGTCAACCCAAGTTTAGCTCTTGGCTTTGCCATCAGTGAGCTGAGGTATTTCACTCCACCACCAGGCCTCAGTTCTTTTATCTCTACTATGAAAGGATTACTCTGTGATGTCTAAGGTCCCTTCTAGACAGAGACAGCTTATGATACTGAACTGGAGAGGCAGTGTTGTGCAATAATTAGGGGGCTCAGACTTTGGAGAAAAGATGGCCCTTGGTTTAGATCTTGGCTGTGCATTTATTAGCATCTGTGGGACCTCAGGCAAGTTACCTAACTTTTCTGAGCCTTCATTTCCTCATCTATAAAATAACGATAATAATAATACTTCCCTTATAGAGCTGTCATTAGGATTAGATGAGATCATTCTCAGCAATCATAGTAGCAGGCACCAATAAATGCTTGCTGTAATTATTCCTGTTCCCACTTGTCCCTGACCCAAAATATGTCTTAGAACCATAGGGAAATCTTGATTTGCTGAGATCTCCATGAGATGTTGCCTTGGCTCCATTAGATAGATGTTGTATTCTATTATAGAGGAATCAACACCAGAAATAGTGGTAACAATCCCTGCAACATAAATACAGATAATAGAAGGGATATGGGGGCTTAACATTTATTTTCCTCTATGCTAGGCATTTTATACACTATTTATCTTGTCTAATGCACACACTCCCTAGGTGAGCCACATGTTTTTCTGTTTGTTTTGGTTTTGTCCTTTTTACAGATGTGGACACTGGGGTTCAGAAATGTTAGCTAACTTGCTGAAGGATCTAAAGCTAATAATTGGCAGAGCCAGAAATCTCCAAAAAAGACTGCCCAGATACCATTGATGGTGTTGGGAAATTATACTTTTTCAGAAAGACAAAGATGGGAGAAATTCTGTTGATCAGAGGGCAGAAGGATAGATAAAAAGGAACTCTAAAACAAAAATGCTATCATAAATTGAAAAATACAATCTGCGGTATATATGGGGTAATGGAGTAGTGGTGGCTAAATTCAATAATTTTCTACCAAAATTAGCCTAAATCAGGAATAATATTTTGGAAAATTCACAGTTTCATCTTTTCTCTAAATATTTTGAGATGAAATCATGTCTATACATTTTTGTAGGGCAGTAATTCTCAAAATCTGTTTCTCAAACCAGCATTATCATCAATCACCTAGAAACTTGTAGGAAATGCACATTCTCAGGTTCTCATCCTAGACCTACTAAAGTCAGAAACTCTGAAAGTAGCACCCCCTTCCATCTCCAAGCTCTACAGGTGCTTCTAAGGCTACAGTTTGAGAACCAGAGTTGTAGGAATTGGTGGAAAGAATGAAAAAATAAATTCAATTCAGGCATCTAGATAAATCTATATATACATATATTGCCCTGACATGCTCATGGGTGGTGACAATATAAGTGGATATTTAAGGAGCTTCAGGTTCAAGAGAGATTTAAATCATTCATCTTCCCATAAGTAACAACTAAATCTTGCAGAATGCTGAGTTTCATGTCTCTTTGCCATACATCCCAATCTCCCAAAAAGCATCTGTAATTGATTTTTTTTGAAAGAGTGGTTCCGAAAAATAAATGAGGTCCAAAGGACCTTGGTACTTAGTACTGACTCCATTTCTGGTTTGGGGACAATGGGGGATGGTGATTACGTATAATTGACTGTCAAAATCCAACCCTTTCCTTCTCAAGAGCCAGAACTCGGGGTTTCAGCCAGCAAGGAGCAGGGAAAGTTTTGCTTAAGCTATAGAGCCTGGGCAAGGACAGTCAATCCCTTTGTAATAGCTTCTGTTCTGGCATTTAATTCTCTGTTCTCTCCACAATGAATTCTGCTGCAGCCAAGCTTAGCCTCAGGGGTCCCAATCATCTCTCAGGTGCACATCCTAGCGCCTGGACTTTGCTTCATTTCAAGTCACATTACTGTCATTGTCCAAAGAATTGTGCCCTATTGACAGTTTCCTTTTCATTACTAAGGTGAAATTAAATGAATTTGTGTCCTAAAAAAATATAAGTCACTTCTATAAATGCTAACAGTGGCTATTTCTTGGGGTGGGGGATGGAATGCTATTTGTTTCTTCTTTATACTTGTCTGTATTTTCTGATTTGAAAATAAATTACTGTAGCAATGGGTATAATTTAATTTTTATTTTATAAAATTTAGCTTTTAAACATAAAAATAAACAATATTTTAAAAGGAGATAACTCTCTCTGTGTGTGTGTGTGTGTGTGTGTATGCCTGTGTATATCTATGTGTATGTTAGAAGGGTAGCGCAGCCACACCTGGAGTGAATACAACCCTCTGATTGTAATCTACTAAGGCACTTGGCTGCATGGCTTCTGTGACAGATTGCACATGGAAATACCCTCACAAGACTGTACCTTGATTTTAAAGTCAGATATTTCAAGATTCAACAGGAAGCTTTGCTTGTAGAGGCACAGAAAGGAGACAAAAACAAGAACAATAAAAAAAGTTGTTTTCAACTGGGGATGAATAGTGATTTTATGGGCAAAGAAAAAACATCAAAGCTGTATCTCTTCAAGCAGCAAGAAACATAAATTAAACACACACTTCAACATGCACGCGTACACATACACCCCACACAGAGGCAAGATAGTGAAACAAGATATCTATATATTCAATGCATGAGGCTTGTAATCAGAGATCATTTCTGCCAGGGAACATACTGGCAGGTAAAATACCCTTTGCAAATCGTCTGGGTAATTGCCATCTTAATACAAAACCTCTTTTTCCCCGATCAATGTGGCAAGGTCTTTGGGACACAGGAATTTTGGTCAGGATACTCTGCCTGCGGCCTTTCCTTTGGAGTCAGGTGAACGCAGGCATTCAGAGAAGTATTTCTGCGGCTGTTGTGAAGTGCGTGTGCACCCAAGTCTTGCTTACCTGCTGTTGCATTTTATTTCCTCTATCTCCACACAAAAAGAGAATGACATGCCTGATGCATAAGAAATGAACACTAAAGCTGTGTTGAATGTGAATACAACCCAACATTTTACTCTGTGGAATGTGAATAGCAAAGTGCTCCCCTCAAAAGTGGGCTTTTACATTGCCAGGCAGCAAGGAGTCAGTGTACTTTGCACGCATATTTCACAGATTCCTAGTGACAAACCTTTGATGAAGATATCGCTGTAATCTCATTTAATGGACAAAGAAACTATTCTGAGAGAAATTAACCACAAGCAAGTCCCATATGGAGCACTTACTATGTTTCTAGCACTGGGTTGCATGCTAAATATTATCTCATTTAATCCTCACCACATCAGGGCTGAGACTAATACTGGAATATGCAGAGGTGTCCCAGGTAGTCCTTTAAAGCTACAGCATGAACCTATACACATCTATGGAACATCAACTTCATATTAAAACATTATTTTAAATATCTTAGCAAACACAATTACACTTCAGAGAAGACTACAAAATAAGTCTGAATTTTTAAGATAAAGCATGAGAATTACACTTATGGTAGGTGCTTTAGGCCATCATGCCATGGTCCTAAGGGGATTACATGCTTACAGCCCTCTGTCATTAGCATTGAGCTATGTATACCATGCTGCTTCTGGACAAGGTAGCAGGCAATTTTGCCTGTCATTTTAAGAGACTTGATAGAACTTTGGGCTTCTTTGTGGGGATGTCTTAACTAAGGGAATGTATTTTTGTTTTATTTCCTTGTATTAATCCCCCATCAGTGGAATCCCACCATATAGTTTCCTTGGCAACAGAATGACAGGACGCTGGTTGATGAGGTGATGGTGAAGGCAATGCCAGCATGGCCGAGCTATACAGGGTAGTAGTGATAAGAAGAAAAAAAGGCTAGACAAGTCCACTGTCCTCAGTGTTTCTAGGTCTTCATATCTTTCCCCCTAAGGCCTGGGTTCTACTCCTAGGAGCAATAACAAGCCAGGTCTCCTCAGAAAATCCTCAGTTGTACTCATGTAAATTTCCTTCTCTTTCCCTGATTATTGCTGCCCAAACAATCCTGAAATTCATCTTCTCTTTTTATCATGGAAGACAATGAGAAAACAAGCTTCAGTATACAGAATACCTCTTAGCTAGCCTTGCAAGATGGCTATCATTTCTGCCTCTGGGAGGCATATATGTGACTCAACCTACAGTTCGTTTAAAATTTTTTCAAATATTTGAATACCTGTATGGGAGGCTTTGTGTTAAGCCTCAGGAGGATGAAAAGAAGATTAGGAGAAAAGGCTAAAGGAATTCACAACACCAAAAGATCACTTCCTACTGAGGTAGCATTTAAATGAGCTTTAAAGGATGGGAAGAATTTCATTAGCTAGAGATTATAAGGTGAGGGAGAGGCATTCCAGAGGGAAGGAACAGCATAAGCAAACATTCAGTGGAGGAGGGGGTGGTGGGAAAGATCAAACCAAAAGAGCACAGGGCATATACAGGAAATGCAAGATAAGTACTCCAGGATGTCTGAGATTAAGAGTATATTATGGAAGTAGGGGGAAAGTAAACTAGAAAGATAGACCTTGAAAGGGTTTTAGTGTTAGGCTTAAGGGTTTGATTTTATTCAATTGACAAGGAGGCACCATTAAATGTTCTGATAGAAAGTGATGCTGGCCGGGTACTGTGGCTCATGCCTGTAATCCCAGCACTTTGGGAGGCCGAGGCAGGTGGATCACTTGAAGTCGGAAGTTCGAGACCAGCCTGACCAACCTGGTGAAATCCTATCTCTACTAAAAATACAAAAATTAGCAGGGCATGGTGGCATGTGCCTGTAATCCCAGCTATTTGGGAGGCTGAGGCACAAGAATCGCCTGAACCCAGGGGGCAGAGGTTGCAGTGAGCTGAGATTGCGAGATTGTGCCACTGCACTCCAGCCTGAGTGACAGAGTTAGACTCTATCTCAAAAATAAATAAATAGATAGATAAATAAACAAATAAATAAGTGATGTTATGAGAAGAGTAATTTAGAAATATTAATACAAGGGAGTAGGAAAAGGAAAGAGACCTTGCAGATGAGACAGGTTAAGGTGCTGCGTCAGATGCAAAGGGAATGTTAAGATGTGGTCTCTTCCCTCAAGAAGCATGTACTAAGATAAATTATAACTACCAGACACCATAAAATGTTTCCATGGTGCTCAGTACATTTCTATAAGTGCTTTATTAGATGACACTGATGATAACTTTTTCTTTTCACAAGTCCCATTTTCTGTGGCAACAACTATTACAGGCATAATATAGCCCTGAATTTTGAACCCTGTGACTTGTAACTCTTTCTCCTTTCCTTGTATATCACCTCCTCATTCACAGTAGGGGAAAAGAAAGGCTTCACAACTCTAGTCTTTTCCTTGGGATGCAGTTTAAATTCCTTTTTTTTTTTTTTTACTTCATTTATCAAACTAGGTCTTTACCAGGTAGCAAGGCTGGAAGCTGCCGTAGTCACTCCTTTCTCACTCCCAAATAACCTGTGCTAATTTCCTGAACAGACTTCTGAGATTACAAGTAAATATCATTTAGGAAGAAAAACATGCCATCTCTATGGCAACCTGAAAGTCTGACAGGGAACCCACCTTGAAATCACCAAACAATGGTCTCTTTGAGAAGTATCTAGGGCCTGGGTTAGACAATCTCTTATTAGGTGATTGGCTGTTTTTAGTGTATTTGCCTTTCAAACCCTCAAATATAAGTCATAACTCTTGACAACCCTACATAAGCTGTCTCTTTTCTTTCCACACCTCATTGATATATGAAGTTGTGATGTTAAAGAAAAACAGAAGCCGGGCGCGGTGGCTCAAGCCTGTAATCCCAGCACTTTGGGAGGCCGAGATGGGCGGATCACGAGGTCAGGAGATCGAGACCATGCTGGCTAACACGGTGAAACCCCGTCTCTACTAAAAAATACAAAAAATTAGCCGGGCGAGGTGGCGGGCGCCTGTGGTCCCAGCTACTCGGGAGGCTGAGGCGGGAGAATGGCGTGAACCCAGGAGGTGGAGCTTGCAGTGAGCTGAGATCCGGCCACTGCACTCCAGCCTGGGCGACAGAGCGAGACTCCGTCTCAAAAAAAAAAAAAAAAAGAAAAAAGAAAAACAGAAGGTTCATTCACAGGGTGCACAATTATTGAGCACCCACTGTGTAAAAATCACTGTACTAAGTGCTCTAGAGACATCAAAATAACAATTACAAAGTCATACCCCTTGAGATGTCAAGATCCATTCAGGGAGACCCAAGGGACAAGAGGATGGAGTGACTAACACTATCAGGTACCCATTTTGCAAGGACCACTGAAGGAGACACTGGCATTACAGAGATCACATGAATGGGTTTTCCAAGCCAGTTCTAATGACATTCTCAGTGCTGTCTCCACCTAAACTATCAAAAATGTTCAAGAAATTTCCGTTTTTATGATCCAAAATATACTGTCCAATAGTTTCTACACCTAGAAGCACACAAATAAAGGTTTTTTGACAGACAAGGTGCACTGGCTTTGGTTCAGAAAATGGAATCACAGTGTTTGTTTATTCATTCAATACATTTCAACTGAACATTGCCACATGCTATTTGGTACAGTGGTGAACAAGGTAGACAAGGTCCCTGGCCTCATGGAGCTTATGTTCTGGTGAGAGTACTCAAATAATACATAAATAAAAAAACTAGATAATTACAGATGGTGGACATGAACAATTAAGGCAATCACAGGGTGATATGACAGAGCCTGGCAGGGAGGGACCTACTTTAGACTGGGTGGACAGGGAATGCCTCCCTGAGGGGATGACATTTGAATGGACACCTGCCTGATGATAAAGAGTCAGCCATGCAAAACTCTTAGGGAAGAAAGTTATAAATTGAGGAAATAACAAATACAAAATAGAGGGAATAACAAAATCAGCAGATAATTAGCAGGCAGATAGTAATATTGATTTTGTGATAAGCACTTTTCAAATGCTTTACATAGTGAAGTTATTTAATTTTCATCACAACCTGACGAGGTAGATACTACTAATAACCCCATTTTTCAGAGGAGGAAACTGAGCCGAAGAGAAGCTAAAAAACACCTAAGATTGATAGCTAGTAAATGTCAGGTCAAGGATTGAAACCTAGGTGATCTTGCTTGAAAGTCTTTATCTAACTTAACCTTATGGGAGGGGAGGTGTTCAAACAATATAGGAATCTATCGTTGAGAGTTGGAATTTACATAACAAAGGCTGAAAAGTCTTATGAAGCAGCCTAGGAAGATATGGGGCTAAACCAGCCTCCCAAAGTGCTGGGATTATAGGTGTAAGCCACCACGCCTGGCTGATAATGACTTTTAAAAACTTTTCTCTTCCCATTCTATTGGTTATGATATAACTGATTTTTTTTTTTAACTTCAGAGACTGCAGACATAATAAAGCAGAAGGCTTTCTTCAGCAGTCTGTTCTTTCGAATTCTGTCTATAAGCTGGTAACATAACATAAGGTAAGGTATCAGTACAATAAGGTGGCTGAAATGGAAAGCTAGGAGTCCTGATCCTTTCTAGAGGGTGGTGTTTCTGGAGCAGGCATGAGGGAGAGGGAGTACACTGAAAGAGCTTCAGAGTCCTAGGGACTGGATCTGCACTAGAGATAAGTAGTTTGAATATGGTTCAAGACAGAGCTGAATTCCAAACCATTCTGAAAGCAGATCTGTCCATAGTGTTCAAAAGATATTATCTCCAAGTCCTTGCCAATCAGTTATTCTCTCCCTTTCTTGTGTCATCAACCTTTTATTCTCCACTGGCTCCTTCTCCACCTTGTAAAAAATGTGAAAGTCTCCTCCATCATTTTATTTTATCCTCAAGCCAATCCTATGTGGTGGGCCATATCATTATCCTCATTTTAGAAATTAGACAATTGAGGGCCAAAGAATAAGTAAATTACCCAAAGCCACACAGCTAGTCAGTGACCGGAGCTAGGACTCTCATCCAGATCTGTCTGACACCAAAGTCCTTGTTTTTAACCATTCTGCTAATATTGCCTTCTTATCTAATTCAGGCAAGCTGCAATTGCAGGTATTTTTCCTATTATCCTGTCTTGCAAGGTAATGAAGGATAACTGTCTACACTATTCCTGTAATACTCTTTCCTGTACCAGAAGATTCATGATTATGCCTATCTCTGGTCATTTCTTCTTAAAATTAAATACAGGTGGTTTAGTGTTTAGACTCTATTTAGCAGATCTTTAATTAAATCAGCCAAAACTTATTAAGTGCCTACTAGGTGCCCACTTTGTGTTTCAGGACTCAATACAACAAGTTCTTGGCTTGAAGTGGGAGCAATGTATCAATGCAGAATTCAAGACAGTGGGGGGCAGGTGTGAGTGAGCAAATGTGTGATATTCATTTTAAATGCTTATATATTCAGGAAAGTTAAAGGATAGGGGCTGCCATAATTTGCCTTTAGGAAGTATGAGTTTCAGGGTAATACTGCCTACATAACAGATTTGCGGTTAAAAAGATAAAGAAGTTCCATGTACATTTCTTACTTGTGTAGAGTCAACAGATGTGATCCAGAATGGCTATATTCTGAGTAGCTGCTAGAAGACTGGACACAGCTGGACAAAAGTCATTAACCTTGGAAGAGATGTAATTCTAAGTACACCAACAGCTGCGTTGATCATATTTGGAGGCAACCAGATGTTTTGGTCTGTGCAGTACTACCATCGAATCCTCTTACCCAACTGCTAAATAATCCAAAACTCCAGAGATCTATCCAGTTTTCCTTCACTTAAATTGCTGAGGTCCCCACATAATTTCATTCATGTCAATATCCAACTATGAGTCTTCCTTTTCCATTATGTTCAACTATGACTCTCCTCAAACATGAAGTTATCGACCAACCAATTAATCCAGTATCTACTATGCAAATGGTGCTGTTGGGAATACAAGGACGTGTTATATAAGGAAGCATTGGGTTCTGTCTCTCAGGAGCTTATAAACTGATAATATTTGGGAGACAAGAATGACTCACATGAGAAGATTACTAGAATTTACTTCCCCAAACTATGACATGCCACATGAGAATGCAGACAGGGGAACAGGATTTCAGAAGAAGGAGTAGAGAGATGGATGTTTTGGGATTAGTATACTCAGGGCAGTTTCATGAAAGAGTTGACACTTTAACTTTTTTTTCTTGAGATGAAGTCTTGCTCTTGTCACCCAGGTTGGAGTGCAATGGCACAATCTTGGCTCACTGCAACCTCCGCCTCCTGGGTTCAAGTGATTCTCCTGCCTCAGCCTCCCGAGTAGCTGGGATTACAGGCATCTGCCACAACACCCAGCTATTTTTTGTATTTTTAGCAGAGACGGGGTTTCACTATGTTGGCCAGGCTTCTCTCGAACTCCTGACATTGTGATCCGCCTGCCTCGGCCTCCCAAAGTGCTGGGATTACAGGCATAAGCTATCGCGCCTGGCCAACACTTTAACTTTTGAAGGACCAGGGGATTTTCTTTTAAGAAGTGGAGTCATTTTATAAGCAAGGAGGAATGGGAATGATTCCTTAGGGAGCGAAGAGTAAGTCTAGGAAATCAGTGTGGGGCAGATCAGGGAAGGCTATGTTCCCAGTAAAGAGTCTGACTGTCATCTTAGAGGAGGCTGGAAGTCAGAGCTATCTTGATGATAGTCTACAGGATATTGCAAACATTGATTTACCATTTTTAATTTTGTGGAAACCAGTTCCCATGACCCCTTCATGCAATATTTAATTATTCTTCTGCTATCATTTTAAATTCTGTTTTCAAGGATTTTTTTCCCTCTGGTTGATTAAAATATATATTTATGGTATGAACCCTCAGCTCTAAGGCCTTCATTCCTTAGCAGTCACAACCTGAAAAGTCACTAGTGCCTATCACATTGCACTCAGGTTAATTAACTGCGCAAATAGATTGCTTCTCAAACACAAAAATTATCTGGAGAGAGAAATAAAAGGATAGGGAGGGAAGCTATGAAATGCAGAAGCCAGAAGACAAATTTATCTCACTGAAGAAGCCATACTGGTTATCATAACAATAACAAATATTTATAGAGGGCTTTCATCCTGAAGAATCCCAGAGCCTCAGAGCAATGAACACTTGCTGTAAATAGATTAAAGGAACTACTCAGCCATCCAAGAGAGGAAGCCCTCTTTCCTAGGCCCAGTGCACTAAGTCATCCCTGGGACAGCATTGGATTTTAGCCAAGGGATTTTAAAGGAAGCTGGATGGAACTTCCAAGTCATAAAACGTGGACAGTATACATAAAGAACAACCCAGAATCTTTTCACAGGAGAGAGCCTGGGAGCAACAGGCATGCCCATAGTCATCTTAAGTCACATGTATTAAGATCACGGCAGCTCTGAGGCCAGTGAAACCTCACTGATTTGAGATAAAAGGAGCCATAAATACCATCAGATGTTGTTTTATATCTTGAAACCACAGATTTATCACCAACACATACTTCTAAGTAAATTAACTCTGTAAGTATTTAGTGCATATATTAGAGGAGAAAAAGGGCTTACAATCTCATCAGAAATTCAAGGCACACGATTAATAATGTAACATATATTGTTCTGGTTCCATTTCTAGATCTAACATTAAGTAACTATATGAACTTAGACAAGTCATTTGGCATCTCTAGATCTCAATTCCATCAAACTAGTTTGTGTGCGTGTGTGTGTGCGTGTGTGTGTGTGTGAGAGAGAGAGAGAGAGAGACAGAGACAGAGAGAGCACGTGCACTCGAGAGAATAGAAAGTAAGATAACATACCATCCATATTACTCTAATAACGCTTTTGCCTGCCTGTAGGGAGGGGTCACAGGTCATTTGGCTCCAGGCTGAAAGGAATACAATGTATTAGACTGCTTGGATCTTTCCTCTTACAGTAAGTTTAACAAAACATTTTAAAAAGAGGAGTAGGTTACAGGAAGGTAGAACTTGAACAGATGGGTAAAATGTTAATACATGATCATGGGCATATTGATATGTAAACTGGATCATAGGCATGTCGATGTGTACTCATAGGGATAAACTGGGCTGTAAAGGTCGCCTAGTCCACTTCTTTTCAAGTGATTCCATGGAACATCAAGGTTCCTTGGGAACATCTCAGGATCCACTCGAGGGGCCATGAGGGCTGGGCTCCCAATCCGAAAATGTCCTCTATATTAGCCTCACTATTTTTAAAAAAACATTCAGCCTATGTTGGAATAACTGCAGATACTGGGTACTCCTTCCCTCTCAAGGTGGCCTATTTATTGCCCCTTTGGAAAACTCAGACTATTAGATAGCTTTTCCTTATATTGAATTAAAATTTATTTCCTAGAACTTCAACCTATTGATCCTAGCTCTAGTCCTGTGGCAATGTAGAACATGGTAAATCCCTTTTCCCCATGACAGCCCTTCAAATATTTAAACACAGCTAACCTGTCCGGGAGTCTCTTCTCCAGTCTCAACGGCCCCACTTCCTTCACCTGTGCCCTCATGTCCTAAGCCACTCTCTTCTGAACACAATTCAGTTGCTTTACACATGTGCTAAACCTCATGCCCCAGAGCCATCCTTAAACCTTGAGGTATGATCTACCCTCCAGTGCAGAAGAATTCAAGACAATGAAGACTCCTGGTCTAGATACCATGCTATTTTTACTTCTATTTATGCAATGTGAGATTACAGTAGCTCAAAACAAGGATGGAACTTCTAAAACTCAGAGTGGCTGCGGAGAATTGCACTAGCACATGAAAGAGTGGACTGTATGTAGCTGGAGGTGATGCGTGTTCTACTGGAAGAGGACAAGCACAAAGCAAGATTATTATCTGGTAGGAATATTATAGAGGAGGTTTGGTGAGGTAAAAGTGATACTCTTTCTCCATTTCCTTTGAGCCTTGAAATTCCACGATTCTATGAATCAATTGGCATTCTGCAATTGCTCATAAATCTCTATATGTGGACCTCTTCAGAGCTTCCTCAAAAGTTGAGTCAGTAAATTCCTGCAAAGAATCTAGTAGGAATTTAGGAATATAATACCACATTTGCCTTGGTGGTTTCATACAAGATCTTCCTCAAATAGGAAAGCAGGTTATAAAAATAAAAAGTAGCAGGGGCGTATTTTCAGCCCCCAAACACAGGTATAACTTGCCCCCAAATTTCACCACTAGTAAGTAGAAGAGCATGGCTTGGAAGTTGGTTGTCCAGACCCCTAAGCACAGTTCTTTTTCTTAACAGCTGCAAGCTTATAACACAACCATGTGCATGTACTTATCCCTTCACTTTCCAGACACTCACAGGCCTGCTACCTATAAAGGGGGATTTCAAAGATTCTTCACTTATATCAGACATTCTGTCTGGGTTTGGATGACATAATAACCTGCATTTTATTCAGATCAATTTGTTCTGAGCCTTTACAGGCTTTGATTTTGCCATTCTGATAGGGAAGCCTCTTAATTAAGTTAGGCATATTTCCCTCTCTCATCACAGTAGCCCCCCACCTTTTTATTCTTTTCTTCAGAGGGCGTCTTGCTCTGTCACCCAGGCTGGAGTGCAGTGGTGCGATCTCGACTCATTGCAAACCTCTGCCTCCTGGGTTTAAATGATTCTCATACCTCAGCCTCCCGAGTGGCTGGAATTGCAGGTGTGTGCCCCCACACCCTAATTTTTTTTGTATTCTTAGTAGAGACAGGGTTTCGCCACATTGGCCAGGCTGATCTTGAACTCCTTCCTCAAGTGATCCACCCACCTCGACCTCCCAAAGTGCTGGGATTACAGGTGTGAGCCACCGCAACTGGCCCACAGTAGCCTCTTAACAAGCTTAATAAAGACTGCAGAATTCAGAGTAAATTAAAGAACACTTTGCCTACAACCTTGAAAAGAACCTTTTATCTCCTTCCACAATCTATTCAGGAAAGTTTTATTGAGCACCTGCTATGGGGTAATAGATCTGAAAATCACTGAGAACTCCCCATTGTCTAACGAAAGGGAAAAAATCAACTTAAGTTCCTTATTGTGATATGCATTACATAGGACATGTATAATGTGACTGTTGGCTTAATTATTTTTTAATTTTAAATTTTTATTTGTATAAATTTAAGGGGTACAAGTGCAGTTTTGTTACATGGATATATTGCAGAGTGGTGAAGTCTGGGCGTTCAGTGTATTCATCACATGAATAATGTGCATTGTATCCATTAAATAGTTTTTCTTTTTTTTTTTTTTTTTTTTTTTTTTTTTTTGGGAGACAGAGTCTCGCTGTGTCGCCCAGGCTGGAGTGCAGTGGCGCGATCTCGGCTCACTGCAAGCTCCGCCTCCTGGGTTCACGCCATTCTCCCGCCTCAGCCTCCGAGTAGCTGGGACTACAGGCGCCCACCACCTCGCCCGGCTATTTTTTTTTGTATTTTTAGTAGAGACGGGGTTTCACCATGTTAGCCAGGATGGTCTCGATCTCCTGACCTCGTGATCCACCCGCCTCGGCCTCCCAAAGTGCTGGGATTACAGGCTTGAGCCACCGCGCCCGGCCCATTAAATAGTTTTTCATCACCCACTCCCCTCCCACCTTTCTCAGTCTCCAATGTCTATCATTCCACACTCTAGGTTCATGTGTACACATTTTTCAGCTCTCGCTTATAGATGAGAACATGTGGTACTTGATTTTCTGAGTTGTTTCACTCGGGATAATGGCCTCCGGTTCCATTCATGTTGCTGCAAAAGACATTATTGCATTCTTTTTTATGGTTGAATAGTATTCCATTGTATACCACTTTTTTGTGGTTGAATAGCGTTCCATTATATACCACATTTTCTTCATCTAATCATCTGCTAATGGACACTTAGGTTGATTCCATATCTTGGCTGTGGTGAATAGTGCTGGAATATCCCAGCCTAATTTTGAGCCTTATTTCTAGCCACCCAGACTCCTCCTACCCCGGAACACACACATATTCCATGATGTCACCACACCTAATGACTTAACATTCCCTAAACATAAAACATAGTATGTATTTAGTGTGTATGTGCACATGCTGTTCCCTCTGTGTGGGAGACCCCTGTCTACCTGGGGGTTCGTACTCAACTTCCAAATTCAACTCTAATTTCTTTCTGTAACCTTTCCTACCTCTTCACTTCCCAAATTAATCTCTCAACTGCACTCTCAAGGCAATACTATTACAGCATTAACAAATGTAAATTTACTTGCTTATGGTCATATGTATTTTTACTAGACCCAAAATAAGAGGCTTTGTCTCAGCTATCCTCAAATTCCCAACAACTAGTGCTGTGTCTGAAATAGAGTAATGTTTATAAAATATTGAAAGATAGATGGAAGGAAGAAAGCAATGAAATAAGCAAGAAAGCCATTTCTCCATTTCCTAGACCTTGAGTCCCTGCAGGGTAGGCACTACATCTTACTCATTTTTTTGTACCCACAGTGGCTTAAACACAGAAGACCCATGATAAACCTCTGTGGTATTGAAAGCAGGTAAAAAAATTTCTTAAACACAAAACCAGTAAATATATAGCTGCCTCCCAAGTGCCTACAATCTCAAAGTTGAAAACAATAGTTGTCAGGCCTCTGAGTCCAAGCCAAGCCATCGAATCCCCTGTGACTTGCACATATACGCCCAGATGGCCTGAAGTAACTGAAGAATCACAAAAGAAGTGCAAATGCCCTGCCCCGCCTTAACTGATGACATTCCACCACAAAAGAAGTGAAAATGGCCGGTCCTTGCCTTAAGCGATGACATTATCTTGTGAAATTCCTTTTCCTGGCTCATCCTGGCTCAAAAAGCTCCCCCACTGAGCACCTTGTGACCCCCACTCCTGCCCACCAGAGAACAACCCCCCTTTGACTGTAATTTTCCTTTACCTACCCAAATCCTATAAAATGGCCCCAACCTTATGTCCCTTAGCTGACTCTCTTTTCGGACTCAGCCCGCCTGCACCCAGGTGAAATAAACAGCCATGTTGCTCACACAAAGTCTGTTTGGTGGTCTCTTCATATGGACACGCATGACAATAGTTTTCAGTAACAAGACAGACACTGCTAAATGCCCTAAAAGTCCAGAGAAGGGAGAAGTGAATGTGGGCTGGAAAGCACTTCTCAAACTCTGTGTGCAAAGAAATCATCTGGGGAATTTGTTAAAATGCAGAAGCTGATTCAGTAAGTCTGGGTAAGGCCTGAAAATCTGCATTTCTAATAGTCGGGTGTGAGGATCATATTTTGAGTAGTGATGAAGGTGTAGAAAGCCTTCTTGGAGGGGGCACTTCTTAAGCTAGGTGCATTTCCAAGTTGCTTTAGTTAGATGGAAAGGGCAACCTAAGCAAAAAGAAGAGCGTAAGTAAAGTAACAGAAGCAGGAAAAAGAGTATCTCCAGGAGAGTAAGAAAACCACAGAAATGGAGCAGAGGGGTCTAATAAAGGCATAATTAGTGATAATTCTAGAGAGGTTAGGTGGGGTCAGCTTATTAGCTGCATCAAAAAGTCTTCTGAGGAGTTTGGACTTTATATTGTACATTCTTAAGCAAGAACTTGATGTATCATTCTCATACCTTATATTGGTATAGAGATGTTCAGTTCATGAGACATATTTTTCCTATATATTTGCCATCTGATCCTCCCAACAACCCTCTGAGTTGGGCCAGGTGTTTTGTTTTCATCCCCATTTTACAGGATGAGGAAACTGAGGCACCACAGAAGTTACTTTTCCCAAGGTTATCCAAACTTGGATTAGAGGCGGTACCAAAACCAATTTTTATCACTACCACTGCAAAGTGATTTTGCATAACATCATGTTGAGATTGCCCCTTTAAACCAGAGGGTCCTGAAAAGGGGCACTTATGAAATTATCTTCACATTATTGCAATCTTCTCTTTAACTGCAGCTCATCATCTGGCTAAGGAAAATCTGCTTTCAGAATTACAATTCTCTGACCCAAAAGGCTATTAATTTCTTTCTATTTAGTCATTGAGGGGTTTCTCCCTAACCCCTTCCATTCTCACTGTGTGTTAAAGAAGAATGAAATTACTGGAGTAAAAATGTGGGGTGGCACCTGTTAATATATTTTGTTTAGGAAAATTAAATAGAACCAGTTCCAATCTCTAAATGATAGCATCAAAGTCTCCTCCCTGAGGCCTTGCTATTGTAGTTTCACTTGCCATGCACCTTTTATTTATATCTCCCAGCCTGGAGAGCTGATCACTCTGATATTGCCTATTGTGATCCTATAGGAGTCTATTGTTCCCCAAATTCCCTTCTTTACAGATTCTTTTTTTGGAGATCTGCAGGGCTATGGGACTAATAGTGTATGACATCAGTGTCATTCTTTCTTTTCAGTTGCAAACAATGTGTTTGGCCACATTGGAATTAAGTGGGTTAAAATTCCATCAAAGCAGCTCAGGAATTAGAAAACACTTTTTTCTAGAAAGGAGAAGAAGGACAGACTTAATTCGAAGCTCTACAGAACTCGGATCATGAAACAAGAGTTAGAAATCTAACAGG